>NC_066242.1:16023059-16330184 GCF_024542735.1 Bombus huntii | reverse complement strand
ATTCGTACAATAACTTCCTTTCCGTAGAGATTCGTTTGAAAAGCTGCAAATCACGATGAGATTTGCTCCTTTCTCTTCCTTCTCGAAAAATACTCAATTTTAATTCCACGACATAGAGATAGTGATCGTTAAAGAAGATATTCTTCTTTTATTGATCTGTTAAATAAAAAATGAGCTAGTTTCGTTAAAGATACATCGTATATATGTTAATTTATTAAACGATTTTTAAAGGACAGTGATCAACTAGATAAATTAATAATTTCGAACGTACATCGAATAAAGAAAGGTAGAAAGATTTCATTCTGAAATTAAATACCAGTCATGATCGAACGATGAAATTATATTTTCTCGATCTATTGATTCCAAATTCAAACTTTATTCTTTATCGTTTAATTACTGACAACATGTACATCGGATGCTGCTACCTTCGTAGAAGGGCTTATGATTTCTCGTAAAAACTTTTATTTCTGACTCGAGTGACTGTCATCCGACAGTAGCGTAATCTTCTTTGAAATTTCCCTTTTATATACTCGATAAACGAGAGATGTAGCGATAAGGAAGTCCGTCGACATCGCTAGATCCGTGAAAGTAAATGCGCGATCCGAGGGCCTGTTTCAGGAATCGATGTCGATCCTCTTCGGTCTTCGAAGATGCCGTCAAAACGTTATCTCCCGTGTCATCGACATTTCTGTTCGTCGACAGGCTTTATTGGTTAACGAACACTAAAAAATCTCTGAAAGAATTTCAAGACGTTCAAGAGAATTTTAAGATACGCGTAAAATTGGGAAGAAAATTTATTCCGGAACGTTTCAGGAAGAGAAATACTTGAAGTAACCGTATACTTTCGAGAACAAATAATATTTGGAAGTTGGGATCTGGACAAAGAATCTAAAATGTACTTTCGCGAAAGACGATACAAGTCCTGTTGCACAAAAGGTTTCGAAATACTTGATATACTGTTTCAGGAATCGAATTCACATGTTTCCAAGGTACGAAAGTGCTGGCTCGTTCAAAGTGCTGTATAGTACGCTATATCTGATCTGTATCAGATCTTTCTAGCTTTCTCCCAACTTAAATACCTTTACGCGTGAAAAAAGCAGGTATCGGGATCCTTAGTTCGAGTAACACGTTAAAATCAAATATCGTATTTTGCGAACAGACAGAAAGATCTCATTTCCTTTCTTCTCTTTCCTTTCTATCTATCTTTCATATCGCTTATTTCCAAAATTAAACTATTTGCTTCTAAAATTGTCCACCATAAATTCCACCGTTTGCTCGAATAATTAACAATGTCCCATAGCTCGGAACATGTGTCGTTAAAATCCACGTATTACGAACAGGAGCTTCGTTACTGCGTTTGTTTCGACAATTCCTCGCGGGACATTCCTTTCTGAGCCTCGCGTATCTTCCGTTCTCATGCTCTCGTGTATGATGATTACTAAGAGGTATTTGAAAACGTTGATTTAGCTGTGGGGAAGTCGACGAAAGCACGTCGCAGCTCGTCTCTATATACTTTATCCAATGGGAGGGGTGCTGCTTGTTCCACGATAAATAAGAGAAACGCAAAGAAGAGAAAGAAAAAGCGACAATGCCGGCGGCAGTGCATTTGCAATTCCACGCGGCCATTAAAAATGTCTGCACGCAACACCGCCTCTACGTGGAATCGTAACATGACAGTCCGTTTCATGCTACGCGTTCAGATTAACATCTCGATTCTCCATTGACACGCTACATCTTGTAATCAGTGAACTAAACGATAATCAGCAGCATTTACAATTGAATTTTTAAATGTTCGAGAATTTCATTGAAAAGAAATGGATTCGTCAGTGAAGCGAAACAAAATCGTTTCAGTTGATACGCGTTTGATCAGCTTTGGGGAAAACTATGAATAACTTTAAATTTCAAATCGAATTGAATGGACAAAAACGGCAGTGAATTTGTAAATAGGAATATGCTTACATATAAATTCAATGAATTATATCGTAATAAATTTTCTTTCTTTTCTCGTATTCTGAATCGCTATCAATTCCCCTTCTAAGAAAGATAGTTTACCAATCTTTTGAACAAGCGAATCTTTTCTATTATTAACCATCGAAACTTATGCGAGACGTTTACACGCCGGATCAAAATAGCTGCGAGATACTGGCGTTAAATTAAATGTCTGTTTCAAGTAAAATCGACGACAAGAATAGGAACGCTTATTGTTCCGGGTTTATCTTGGCTAAGCAACAAGAATTGCGGCTTCACGAAGTGCATGTACAGTGAAATGTCTCTGTCTCTTTGTACTTGATAGTTAGAATCTCTTCTCCCTTTTACGCCAGAACGTCGATAAGATAAATTCGAAACAGTAATGAACCAGTCGGAGGAAAATACGAAGAAAAATCCTCTAGACGATCTTCTTATTATCTTAAGTAGCTTAAGTATATAAGCTGACTCGCATAACGTGGTTAACCGACTAGGGAGTGATTCTACGCGCAAAAATAAGTCGAAAATGTGGAGTAACGTTTCTTTCGTTCCAGGCTTTGTTCTACCGAAAATTGAGTTTTCGCGTAATGTAAATTTTGAAACATTTCTGAACGAAGTTTTCATCCGAGCAAAGAAATTACTACGTTGAATATGATCGGAGACTCGTGTAATAGGTGGCCCAACTAGCAGAATGAATTTAAACCTCTTACGTAGACCAAGGAGAGACAAGTTTGCGTAATTAACGAGTGGTAAGTACAGATTCGTTTTCATGCTTATATGTGCTTTCGAGGACCATCCAGACGCTGAGATTAACTCGCGTAAAATTAGGGTTGCCGGTGGAATAGACTTAGAGGTTCGTGTCTTGAATCGTCGCGTGTTTGTTATTTTGGAACATTGCATGCAATTTTGATCTTGATCTAATTTAACATCGTTTGATTGTTACCTCCGTTCAGGTAAAATTACATTTCCATCACATTCTTTTCTCTTTTTCTTTTTTTTTCTCCTCGAAGAATTCAAATTGCAAATCTGTCTTGTAAAAGAAACAAAATCATCTCTTCCTCTTCAACTTCTCTATAAAAGAAACGTAATCATCAAATGTTCCTTGAACCTAACAATCCCAAAAGTTCGGATTTTACGAAACTCGACGAAATATCAAATTCTTTCGTCGTTTAAGAGGCTCAAGTTGGGAATCTTTCAATTGAAAGCAACAAAGTCATCGTTAAATATTTTTTTAATCCCAACAATTCTTGGTCCGTTAATTTTTATATTATTTGTCGATGATCCTGTGTTCCACAGTTTCGAATTTTTGCTTTACCCCGACGAAAATGTTCAAGCTGATAACATCCTTTCATAACTGCATTTTACTTCAACTGCACGCGGATAACTTTGACATGGAGCAAACGGTACATCGTTTAATTTAAATGAACGTTACTTTATGGGGCCAACTCGTGAGATATGTCCGGTCGAATTAGTATGAGTCGTACTCGCTTTGGACCTGCAAAACACTGATAGGAGTTTACGATAACGAATAAATAAATAAACGAAAAATAAATAAAGGAAGTCAATTTAAAGAAAATGTACGTTGGACGCGAATAAGTCGGAAGTGAAAGTAACAAAGGGGAAACACGTGGGCGTGATCGAGTAACGCGTAGAGATCGTTGTCGGGGGTTCCAGTTGGGTGGTAAGTACTAATCAATTGCACTGACAATGGCTATAGGTACATCGGTTTAATTAATTGACTAATTGTTATGCTAATTAGCTTTGCTAAGTTGGACAGCGTCCGTCCGATGGGAATCGACGGCGGCCATCGGGAATCACTTTGGTAATCGACTAGCCTGGAAATTTCCATGCGGCCCACCAGAATGTCCAGAGTTGCATGAATATTCCAGCGATTCGCGGCAAACATCAAACTTCAATTACTGGCTCATTAAAACATGCAACCATCTTTTTCCAACGGGATCGAACTTCAGACTGTCGGGACGAGCATAGAACCCTCGAAGGAAACCAGAGGTTCCTTGTCAACGTCCCTAAATAGTTCGTTTACTTTGATCTCGAGTTTCGTATTTATTTTATTTTTGGTTTCCAGAAATATAGAAGATGTCTAGTCACGGAGACCGTCCCTTTTTCATCGAGAAGGGACTTTTCATCGTCGCATTTATAGGAAATTTGTTCTTTGGACAAATTTTTATCTCGTACTATGTTTCCTGGAAATTTAAAATTGACCATTTAGCAAGTGTGATTTTTTCCTGTTTTTAACTGTGTTTTAGTCAATTTTTATTTATTACGTATATCGGGTGTGTCGAATAAGTTTTCGCGAAAAGATCATAAAATCCGAAGACTTTTTGTCGGAAAGACTAAACTTGTAGATGTGTGTAAATTTACATATGTACAATTGCTTTTAGCATCTTTTATCAATGGAAACAATACAACAGTCAATTTCCACGCTATTAATGTCACTATAGCGGCACTAAGGAAAGTTCGAAGAGTTGAAACGACATTCAATTCCAAACATTAATTCCTACCCAATTCTCGGAATTCTCGCTGCACCTGTCTCCAAGTTTTCAAGTCTTGACAGAGGGTTTCGCATAATTTCCCACCATCTAATCGCTACGGCTGCTGCACGCATCATCAGCTCGCATTTCGCGCCACAGAACCGCCCCATCAGTTCACCTCGTTCAACAAATCATCCAGGACCGGGTATCAGTTTCGCGAGTTCGCGAGCCTCGTTCCTTTGTTCGTTCGACTTCCTCAGGGGCGTCATTTCTGCAATTCAATCTCGAAGTGCTTGAACATTGGAGTGGAACAGAGACAAAGAGAGGCGTGCGCGCGCGCAAGAGAGAGAGAGAGAGAGAGTTTAGGCGAGCACGGGCGGTTCTGTAAATCACGCGGGACGCGACTGCCATTTCGGATTCCCGGCGTGGCCCTTTGTCGGCGTATAATTCACACTCGGTCACGTATTACAACGGCCGTTACAACGTGCATTACACTAATATCAAACAACGGTCCTGGACTGCGCGACGACCTGGCGTTAATTTCGAGAACGCTTCGTTTCACGGAATCGATCGCCATGCGGAATCCTTCGGTGTGTTCGTGGGTCTTGCGTATCTTTAAAGGACTCAGGTTTGAGACACGATGTCCGATACATTCGATACATTGTATGCAAAAGATATAGTGGCCATAAATATGTATCGTCGATACGATATTGTCAATGTTTGCTGACAAACAGCCGGCATCTTCGTCGAGAACCTTGAAATATCGACGATACCGTTGATGGCACCTTCAGAGTTACAAAATTTTTAATTCTCTTCGGATAAACATTGCAACAATTTTTTTCTTTCTACGTGATAGAGCATTGGAATTTAATCATACTGCACGATGACTGATCATACTGATCGAATGATAAACGAAGAAACATGGAAGAACAATTTCTTCGTCAGTTTCACGTGGAATTCTCTACCCTCGAAGCAAGAAAGGTCAATATCTGTAGCCAGGGGAGAAGTTCGCTCTTCGACCAGTTACTCGATCTTGATCGCTGTTATTCCATCTTTCTGCTCCACTACTTTTTCTTCTCTCCTTCTCTAACCTATCTACTTCTCAACTTCTATTATATTATCGGGATACAGGACGCCAGTTCTTGGAACTGCTCGTCGAGATCCTCGAGTAGTCGGTGCAAGTTCCACGGACAATAAAAGCCGAAGTGCTCGTTCAATCTTCCGGTACAAGCTGTCGTTCGATCGGCTAAGGACGCGTTACCTTCGAGATATCGATTCCGGCTGTGACGCGTGCCTCTAGCTAGCATGGATCACGTTTCACACCTAAAGGACACCTGTCGTACATACTTATTGTCTGCGTTCCCGTCACTAGGGGAATCCTGGCTCACGGATGTTTCGACGTTCGCGTCGATATTTCATGGATTTGATAAAAATTTGTGGACACCATCTGAGGATAGAGATAGCACATCCTTGCTCGATCAAATTAAAGTTTTTACTTTTATCGTGAAAACTTGATGGTAAAATTAATAAATTTATGTTTATTTGGTGGAATAAATTTGTAGAAAAATAAATTTACTTGTTTTTGCGATTTGGGGTAGATATGTTCGATTCGAACGCTAATATTCCTCTGATTTTGGTATCTTTAAATAGCGAACGATTTTCGTTACTTCGAAATGTGGAAAGTTATACATGAAAATAATATTTTCTTAAGAATTACCGCGTTATATCGAGATACCGTGAAAATATTTGATAACGGAGAATGATCTATTTAATATTTATTTTAAACTAAAAACACATCTATGGATAGTTGGTGATATTAGCCAGAATTCCCGAGAAATTCGTATTGCGAAGAGATTCGTCGGGGACAAATAAATTTCACGCGCGAGAAGTAATAAGAAAAGAATGTAATAAAAAGCTATAGTAAACGGAATGAGGAACGAATGGCGAAAAGGGACAGGTTTGACCCAGTTCGAATAAAACGGCCACTAAAATACACATAAAAGCTACCTTTTCAAAAATACAAAAAAGTTGCTTTCTTTGCGTGTATATACCTTACTAAATTAATAACTCGTTCGTTCTTCGTCTCCGCTACTTAATCTCTCATTTATCGTCGAATTGGCACGACGAAATCCCATTTTTATGATTTCTAATTTTTATTTACTTCGAGAATTCCTAATTTTTCACCAAGCAACGCATTGTTTCGTTACATAGACTAATCGATTAATCGATTAATGAGAATACAAAGGCTAGTAAATTTTACAAGCATTCGCGTCAGAGAGACATATTGAACAACGTTTGCGTGGTAGGATTGTATAAAGCAAATTTGTGCGCTGAAATTGTCTCATATGACGCACGGTACGTATTCAGCCCGTTTGCTCTCATACAACAAAACTGGCTGCTGATGTACGTTCGAATTTACGAAGCTCCGCTGAATATCGTAAGCAAGTGTTTTCGCGATTTACGCGTACGACGACTGACCGCGAAACCGTGGCCCATAAATTTCTCGCTCGTCTAGCTGGTTCGTGAAACGGGAACGAGGTATTCGCCTGGCTACAAACTCTGACACGTTCCATGCTCACGTCGGAAGTATTCTTTCTTGCGTCTATTAATATTGCTGTTATTACAGTTTATATCACGAGGTTTAACCTCTTGAGATTTACTGGCACGTATATGCGACGTTTGTTTCACTCAATGTATAAGTATACGAAGATACAACGACTTTAATATCTTTTCGGGCAATTTTCACGTCCTCTATACCGTAGGAAAGCTGGGTCATTTGTTCAAATTTAATTCTTTAGAAATTCTGCTCTAGATTTTCAGAAAGTTAGAAAGTAACGAGATTTTGGAGTATTAATCGAGTGTCTATTGTATTATAGAATTCGTCGTTGAGTCGAATACTTAAAACTTTTATAATAAATATAAAAATTCGGAGAAAAGTAACTTGTGAGTTCGTGTTTGATCGCTCTTCGCTGTACTAGTCTTTCAAGAAATCTACAAAGTTCCAGAGCATTTATTATTTACATCTACATCGTCAAATTCATTTTCCGAGTAAAATATTCGACATATTTTTCGATAGAAATGGAAATATAAAGAAAGGCAACCATTGGTCGTGGTCTAATTTTTTAACAAATTTAAGCATTCAAAAAGTCTGCAAAAGTTCGTATAATTATCGGTATCTCTACTATATAATACGATCGTTAAATCAAATACTTGAAATCCTTAGCAACAAGAATACAAATTTAATGAGAACGAATCGAAGAAACAAAATTTGACTGCGAAAAATTCGAAACCAAATACTAAAATAAAGCTACATCAAAAGAGAGTAATTAATCACATCACAAACGAGAAAAATTCAATTCCCGAGATAATTATCGACAACCGGATATCTAATGGATAATCGATAGCGAGACGCGTCCACGGTGGCGAACCACGTGCGTTAGATCATCCGTTAACGCATTCTGAGCCACCATTTAGCGCAATTTACTACTTTATGGCGATTCGTTTGGCGTGCTATGGTCTCGCACGGCAATCGAACGCGACCGCACGCTCCTGGGATGAACGATCAAAGCGAGACCCGGCCCGTTTATTTGTCCCACACTGTATAACGATCGTTATTCCCGCGCGGGCCTTCTCCATTCTCCACTGATCACGCGCTTTTTCGCAAACCCACAAAACGCGCGTTAAAACGCACAGGATTCTTTCAACTACACATATATTCCTTTTTTTTTTTTTTGTCGATATTTCTTTTTTTCTTTTTTATTTTGGATCGAATGCTGGTCCGTGCAGTAAAAAGCGGTAGCGATGGTATGGATCGGAAACAAAATTGGGGATGTTTCCAATCTTGTAGCGATTTTGGAGTATTTTTGAGCGAGGTTAAAGGAACATTTATGCTGGTGATCCGCGAATAAACTGAGAAATTTATTCATTTATATCGCGTTGTTATTTACGCTTCGATCGACAAACCTTCTTTATATTAAAATTCGTTCAACTGAGACTATCAACCGCCTAGAAATACTTTAATTTGCTACAAACCCAGCATATAGATTTTCCAAAAATTGTATCTTCATTCTCAATTATTATTTCTTAATAATAGGAGATCATTATCCACAGGTTTTACGCTGCTATTCCATACACGGTCTAGTCACAGTCACAATTATGCGAACGTTCACTTTTCAGCCTAGCGACCCTCCGAAACTTCCCTTCGCGTCCAAACGATCTCTTCCCCCTAATAAGCACTTGAACGTATAAAATCGAACTCACCGAGGGTGGAGCGGTAAATTAGGAAGCTCTAGCTCGCCTAAACCACGTTTCAGACTGCCATTCGTCTCCTTATCTCGTTCTCGTGCAATAAATACAATATCGTATCGACGAAAGTTCTAAGAAAGTAACAGGTAACCAAGAGACGACAGAAGTAATCGGTAGAAAATGCGTGATAAAGGTCGTAATACGTGGTTGGCATCGATCGTGCTTACGAAATTCACCCTCTGTTTATGAACGTTGAGAAAAGGAAAAATGGGAGACAAGAAGGAGGGACAGAGAGTACTGTTATCGGCAACGTGTCGCCAGACCATTCGGTTGAGTAAAGCCCGCGCCTGTTTCACCGACTCTACGAACATTAATTATGCAGGTAATTAACATTCGACCGGCCCTAGCACGGGAATATCATTTTACGCCGGTTCCCCCTTTCGTCATCAATCTGAACGTGTCAGCCAGCCGACACGATGTCGCGGCTCTTGTCGAATGCGTGTATCGTGCACCCTTACACGCCCAACGCTACGCGATACGCTTGGCACGCGCCCTTTTGCCTCCTAAATGCCACGAGTATAATAGCTGGATGTAGATATTTAGCGTTAAGAAGGAATTTTCGGCTAACGAGGTAAACTTTCGAGAACAAGTGGAAGAAAACATTTCGACGAGTCTTTTAGGATAAGCTTTCGTTTTATCATCCGAAAATATTTAAATAGAAGATTTTTCAAATTTGTGGCAACAAAATTGGTCTACAGAAAGATCGAGAATTGCGATTAAAATTGCTGAAAGACGACAATTTTAGAGAGAGGCATTTGGTTGTCTAACGAGCAAAGCCTTGCTTTTGCAGCGCATCGCTTTCATCGCATCGTTTTCAACTTCATCACTTCCCGCCTGTCATTAGCACGGTCCGCAACAAAGTTTCCATTCCCCTTCGTGCTTTTCGTTGTACCTACTCCTAATTCGCAGCCCGAAATTCCCTTTGCCGGAAATGATTATCTCGCGACTACGAATCCTTCGAGAACCAAAACTGTTCCTCTTTACTTGATACGAAAAAATGACGCGATACTTGGCGAAGTAAAATTCATCGGAATTCCTACCGAGTCGTCTCTAAACTCTAAACGATTGAATGCACCGTGGAATTCTTAATCTCAACGCAAGCAACCTCGAAACTCCGAATTATCCCAACATTCGGCTACGCAACTTCTCTAACCGAGTCAACAATCCTCGATCTTCTACGTCATCAACGAACTAAACAATCTTCCTTCCCTAAAATCCAACTCGTTGGTCAGAATAAATCCCGAATGGTCCGTTTAAGCGTGATCCAGGACCCGTGGAACGATCCATCGCGGTCTCGTCGCAGCGGCACGTCTCGCGGTAACGCCTGGCCGACTAACTTCCGGGACCAGGTGAATATTCATGAGACGATCTCTGCCGGCTTAAAGCACGGTTTACGCGGCATATTGCAGGACGTCTGCTATCAGTTCGACGTCCGTCTAAAGCTCGATTCCCACTAGACTTCTGGAGCTTTCCGACTGACATCGCGTACAGCGAAATTTTTCAATTATTTTACATTCAAGAATATAGAGAAGCGTAACGAACGTATTTCGCGATTTTCTCTCGTTTGTCAACTACACAGTGTCCTTTTACGGTATATGGTTTTATCGTTAAAAACGCTCGTTGAGATCGTAGTTAGAAAAATTATCTGCTAAGTAGTATCACATTTTTCGTACATTTGAAGAGTACAATTAAACCGACGATTCTTATGATTTTTTCTCCGAGTCTGCCCTGAAGAAGTGAACCGGAGAACGATTACGAAATGTAGAAATAAAGCACGAATAAAAAAACACGATTGAGAAACCGAAGAACCGGAAACATGTCATTTAATCATCGTGATAGCTTGAAATCGTAAAGCGTAACTAGACCGTGCGTCGGTCACCACGTTTTTTCTAGTTAGTTAGACTAAACTGGAAAATTGTTGTTCCGTAAAGAGGATAGCTCGTAAACCGAACTTTTAAACAACCATTCTTAAACGCTACTATCGTGCAAGGGTTTAACACGAGAATGGAAAGAGCGCAGTCGTTGTAAATGAGACGCATTTTGCAAGCGAATCTTTGGAAATTGTTGAACAAGAATGTCGCGTCCTTTGGAGCAAGTTGGGATTAAGGTTAAGTTTATCCAGAGGGAAACTCGACCAAGTGACTTCGTTCGAGTTGAAACAAGGTGGTTAGGGAAGATCTACCTTGTCGAGGCGACCAAGTGTGGTTACGAATTTGGAATATGAAATTAAGGGCAAAGAGTGACGATGCGGTTGTTGCTATGGTTCTGTTACCTCGTTCGGCTGGCGTCACAGAATACTGGAATTTCTTGAAGCTGTATTCAAGTGTCATCCGCAAACGATGACTCGCAGCGAGTTTCGAGTAGGATCTGTGGTCCGAGAAAATACAAAATCGTACGGAATTACGCTAATATTATACTATAGATGTAGAAATTAATTCGTTCTTTAGATAAATTTCCTATCAATTATTTTATTTCATTATCAATTATTTCATTATCGATTTTGATCTTTGATCGATCGTGCTTTATTTATATGACAGACAATTGTTCATCGAATTATTCCAAGAAAACAAGTTGTTTGAAAATTTGAGCGGAGTTTTCATTTGGTAACCGTTGGGCTCGGTCGATTACTACGTCTGGCATCTCTATTTTTATCGCGAATGTCTTTCACTAAAATTAAAATTCACAGAATGGTAGTAAAGAAAGGAGCATAAGCGACAAAGGGATTAAACGTTAAAAGACATGAAATTACGATAGTTGCTTAAACGAGGGACTGTTTTACAGTGGCTGATACGAAACGGAATGGTTAATTGGACGAAAGAAATGTATCATTACGCGATCGTAAAATGAGCAGAATTAATTGAAGGTGGTCGTACCATCGTTGGAAGTAATCTTAACCCTGCGATAATAATATTCTCGTCCGAACCGCAGTTAATGAGGCGAGGTAAATTAATACCCTTCCGTTTAATTTCCCCCGGGGTATAAAAACTTCTTACCGATACGATCGAAGGAAAAGCAGCATTTTCTTCGAGGCCAGCTTTGAAAAAAGAAGTAAAGGATTACTACGAGCGATGTTCCTCGTTACCTCAATAGTTGAAGACCTAGTTGCAGGATCCGATACAATAGAATCGTTGTGCTTGAAAAACAACGTTAATGAATCCTAACGTGCACGAAACAATTAGAACCTTTTCCATTTCCACCGCGCGCGCGGAATTAATTTCTCGAAATTTCCCTTCGTCGAAGGTCTACATATTTAGTACGTGTAACAATCGATATCCAGGACCGCATTATTAAATTTAAAGAAATCGGAAGATCTACAAAGTAAACGTTACTACGTATGTTGTGTTCTTCCATTTTTTCGAAATTCATCCCCATTCTGGACAAAAAATTACACGCTTCCAAATGCAAACAATTTTACCAATTTCCTAAAGATATATCTCTGTGCTTGACGAATCGAGAAACCGACGTTCAAAACTGAGTCGCCCGACCAAAGACAGAAAATGTTCAAAAGATCTGTCCTCGTTGCCAAAAACTAATCTCCCTTAGCAGCAGGAAAACGCGCAGCTTGTGTAAATTCATTCTCAGCCTGTCATAATTCTCAGCCTTCAGAAACGACGACGTAAAAACGTACAAAAAGAAAAGAGAAAAAGAAGATGGAAGAAGAAATCTCTGTTAACGAAATCGTCTAATCCTCGCACAAAGCGATCAGAATTCCGGCACGCGGTACGACCAATGTCGACGACTGCCCCGGGCTCACGTAGCCCGAGTCCCTAGCACGGTCGGGTAACCGCGTTACAAACACGGGGCGGGCTCGCTTGAACGCGAGGCATTTCTCCGAGCACGGTCCTTTGTATGGTTGGGCAAAGAAAGGCCGGAGATAAAGATATATATTTCCAGGGCTGGCTGGATAACGAGCCAGCCAGACGCGGCGCATTGTAGTCAGGGCGAAAAAGAGCGTGTACAAAGTGTAGACAACGCGATAGAAACACGCCGGCCGGAAAAGTCGAGGTCGCTGTAACGAAGCGAGAGGTGAAGTGGCCTCGTCGCCGCGCCACCGTTGGGAGTTGGGTTCGGAGCACCGCAACGATGCTGATACCCGACGCGACACAACGGCATAAACTACAATTATTCTCGATCTCTGTCAGGATGTTCGACTGTGCCGAGTAGCAGAAAGAGTTGAAATTTTGTCGCTTTGCTTCGCTATTTTTATTTTCTTCCTTTCCTTTCTCTCTTTAAGGGTACAGTTTGAAGGGTCGTTTCGTGGAGTTTTTTTTATAGCGAGGGGTTGATCCGTGGAAAATCGTAGCAGGGAGTTATCGAAGAATCGAAAGTGGCGAAATTTGTAAATTCGATATTTTTGCACTTTTCCGTTCGCTTCTCTCAGGTACACTGCAGATATTTATGTATTTATGCTGGATTGAAAAATACAAAAATAAACAAAATAACCGAAGCGGAGTACAATTTGCCATGATTTTTAACAAGCGAGACAAATATCAAACAAACTTTTGTTCAGCTTCTATTTCTTTAGGTGTATTGGTAAAGATTTAAATTTGTACAGAAATGCGCGGTCTAGTTACGCGCAGTTTCCTTGGAAGTGAGAGATTGATCTGTGTAAAATAGGAAAATTGCGTCGTAGATGATAAAAGAAAGATAGGAACATTCTGTATTTCTTTCTTGGAATGTTATTTTCGTACGCTTCTTTTAAGGGCGGCTTTGACGACCGCGCAGGAGTGAAATGGTACAACGGTTTTTAGCATCTGATTGCCTCGAAGCGTTTGAAAAGATTGTTTGTTAGGACGCAGATAGCGAAAATGAGAAAACAAAACGGCGTGAAAAATTTTATTACGATAATTGGCCTCTTTGCGCTCAGGTCTTTCGCTATGCGCCGAAGAAGAATCATGCCGAATACCGATGATCGGGAAATGATTTTTATTTATTTACCTAACCTTATTGCCTAGCTACTTCGATGATTATAAGTTAATTTACATACATGCGAATATATGATAGAGAGAAAGCAGTGAAAATAATGACAGTTGCAAATTGAATAATTAAGAAGGAAAAACAAGGGAAAAGACGTAGAAGACGAGAACAAAATTTTTTCATTATCTTTGAAGAGATTGTAAATTCATAATGAAATCTAGAAATTTTTCGAGATTGTCGCTTCGCCACTGATATGTATACGACCTGTACACGTCAATTTACTTAGCCGCACGACCCGATCTAACGAATCATATTATTAACATAAATCCTGCGGATTTCTGGCCGCGTATGCAAATTTCGTATCACCGCCAACTATCCGAAATTTCCGCTCACTGAAACTGAATCCTATTATTTCGACTGAGCACGATGCTGCTGTATACAAAGCCTCAACCGACACCTCTATATCATAATGGACCAGTTCTCTGGTAACCCTCATATTGGTGCATACGCGTTCGACGCCGTCAATTTTCAATACCGTAATTGTTTAGCGCGAAATCGGAAAGATCGATCCTCTCACGTGTTTGTATTATATTCGTCAAAATATCATCTAGCCTTAATTAATTGCTGGACTGGATCTTTGTTAACGGAGAGCTTTTCGAATGTTTCAGCGATTCTAAATTAACAAAATTAATTGAATCACTGGTATCGTTATACACTGAATAATACTATCTTTTTTTTTTAAATATCACGATATAAAAAATGCACAATAACAACTATACACACCTACGCATTTTACCTTAGTCACCCATATCCGTATATATTAATCTGTAGCGGCACGTGAGCCAGAGGACAATTCGAATCATGTTGTTGTTTTGCCTCGGAGTATCAACATAAACTCCGTATCAATAAGTATCAATAAACTCCGGACAAAACAATGTCGCCGCTACGTGCAACGAACGCGATCGTAAGGTGGCCAGTTTATCAGTCTCAGTCTCGAGCGATTTTATTAGCGATCAATACACAGTCTTCAACGAGTCAGCTTGTACCGAGCGTCTTAGCGAACATTCTCTGTATTTATTAATTATTTTTAAATACATTTGACGGTTATAACATCGAGTTATCTCGTTATTTAAACCACACGACCAACTATCCTCTAAAAATCCTGCAACCGTGTCGAATTCGCTTATCAACAGAATTTTTCTCATCCAACAGAGCAAACTGCCAAACTAACAACGGTAAAACCTTCCATTCCGTCGTTCGCGATATCTGGAGAAGTCTCTACACCAAAGACATACGACTCGCAGTCAGCAGCCTATTAACACATCACGCTGTTCCTCGCCTTTCACCCAACTCCCGTACTCCAGCCAGTATCAAACTTTCACCGGCTTACAATAGCCTGCTCGCAATCGACGCTAGATCCTCGAGCAGGCGGGCGTCCATTTGCATTCGTGCAAGATGCACCCTCGACCAGCAGGAGGAAACGCGATACGCGCAGACCTATGCATCTATGTCCGGGTTACGCGTGCCGTTTCACGAACAAGCGAGTACCGTCCGCGAACGATAACTTTGGCGGCACTTTCGATGCTATCGCTGTTCGCCATGGTACTGTTGTACGGGCGTAGAACGTTATAGACGAGAACGGATAGAATAGAACAGAATAGAGTACGGAACTATTCGTATGTACAGCATGATTAAAGTTATCGACGACAATGAAAATAGAAAGAGAGAGGGAGAGAGAGAAGGATGAGCTTCATAAAGTAACAACTAATTACACTGGTTGCCGCGAGGTATTACGTATTCGGTAGTTCCGGTCGGTGTCCGTCGGGGATTCGAATTTCATAAAGGCAGGCTACTCCATATTCAACAGCCCCTTGTATCGTATTGTCGCGGTAGCCTTCTAATGGACACGATGAAGAGTTTTCCCTTCGAGCGACAATGCCTGGCTCGCGTTTTAACTTCATTTCCGACGGCAACGCTGGCTAATAAGCCAAGGCTAATTGGCTGCGTCGCGATTGCTTTTGCGTGGATTACCTGTTTGTTCCGTGTAATAGGTGAGAAGCTTGATTAATCGTCGCCCGATTAATTGCGATCGTCCGTGCCGCGGATAATTTAGTGTTTCGCACGTTGGTCTGTTCACGTGTTCAAGAATATCGTGCGATTCGTTTCCTGAGAGTTACGAGCATCTAGTCGAATATATCGTCTTGATCGTAATACATTCACAAGTTTGTAGCGAACAAAAAATTGCTATCAAAAGACGTGAAATTCTATCGAAAAGATTTATATGCTCTGTGTCTATAGAAATGTTACATCGTAGATGTCGTAGAGCTTCGAACGTAAGACGTAGGTTGAGACGTACGAAGCATCGGTTTGCAAAATTCTTCCTTCTCCAAAATCCAGCCGAAAGGAAGCTACCTTCTTTCGATTACTACGCTGTTATCTCGCGCTGTTCAGCTTGTTTATTGGTAAAACGCGGGGAAACAGCGACGCCAACAAACAAGCAAGGAATAATTGAACGACACGCGTGATTTACAGAAGCAGACCGTTGTACGTGTTTTGGCTTAACGGCGCCTAAAGAAAGCGTTGCGCGGAGTGTAATCTACTTAGGCAAAATTATTCCGGACCGTGCATCTCGTCGACTGTTATTGCGTTTACGACACGGCGGCAGGCGGACCGGCCTCGGTGGTCGCTTACAATTTTCCGTCGCAATTACGTTTCTCATGACGCGTGGATCAGTTTTCAGGATACGAGCTTCGAACGCGAACTTCCACGCTCTGCAGAAAGAACTTTGTCGAACGGTGCGCGTATGTTTCGATTGTCGGGAGCTTCGTGGAACGAGACACGTTCGAATTCGAATCACGATCGGGCGGTACTTTTTCCCTTTACGGTTTCGGGAATGGAGATCGTTCTATTGCATTTTGATTCTGTGTAGTCGGTGCTCGTAGGTGCGGAAGCTAAAATTTTCGGATGGTGCCAGGTTTAGAGCGTTGATACGGAGATACGGGCGTTTTCGGCGAACGTAGAATCGATGAAAGAATTTCAAATTGTTAAAAGGTTGTAACAGCTATTCGATAGATGAAATATTGTTGCAAATATTATACGATCCTTTAGAAAATAGTAATTATCTTTGCAAATAGAATTTTTTGTTCTTTTATATCGTTACTTAATAATATCGAATCCTTTTATATAGGTGATATCGCGTATACGCATACGCCATTGTTCTTTACGATATTATTAATCGATTAAACGATGAATGTATTTATTTGTCTTCGGTAAAACAGATTAAAAATGTTAGTACGTTGTGTCTTTTTAAAAAGAATGAGAAACAATTCTTCGGAATTACTTACGACATACGAGGTATTATCAAATAAATTATTTTCTTTCGAATATTAGATCGAATGTCACCATAATAATATACATTCACGCATTCACATATAATATTCGATATAACAGATATTCGGTAGAATGAATACATGCATCGGGTTTCACACCAGTGAATCCAAAATTTAATGCATTTATATTACATCGATGGTGAGAAATTAAAATGTATACACAATAATACATTTATATCTTCTTATTGAAGGAAAAAGAAGTTGGAAAATTAATGGAACAAAATCTCGTTATATTCTTTTTAGAACATACTATATTCGATATTAATTATTATTCTATAAATAGTGTTATCCTATATTTATGAATATCCTATAAATTCTCACTTTTGAAATTGTAAGAAGGATTGCATGCTTGATTACGTTCTGATAAATCGGACGAAGAAACAGAGATTCAGATGGAAAAAACCGACCGTGCAATTTAGTTGGCGAACAAATCGCCGATGAATTTCTTATCATGGTTTGGTGATCGTTAGAAGCGCACGGAGTGACAAAACACAGTATCCAGATTTTTTCGTTCTCTGACAGTGACCAGCACGGCGCGGTTTATCAAGCCAGCTTTTTTACTCACCAACAGGTCTATATGTCGGTATCAGCGAATCTAAACTCTGCCTCTCGATCGTAAATCGACGCCCGCTTTTTCCACGATCTCTCGTAACCGACGCTCCAACTTCAGAAAAACCTCGATATCGTAGGTATCCACTTTAATGTTTCTTTTTCCAACCGTCTACTGACGGTACATAATACCCAAACTGCGATTGTTTATGCATTTACGGGGAATTCGAAGGTGCAGAAATGTATAAAATATACCTAACACGCAGAAATATATTAAATATTCAAACTGGTTGTTACGATATCCGAACGTGAGACAATACGGATGAAAATACGATAAGAATTCCCGTTCAAAGTACAAAGGTAGAATCTTTCGAGTTATTTGAAATAGCGAAGGTCTTATAAATTACTGGAGTTTGAATACGTGTGTGTCTGTGTGTGTTGGATGATATTTGAAAGAAAAAACCGCAACACTTGGGAGACAAATTTGATCAAAATTTGGACAAAAATTTAATCGAAGAAAAGAATCGAGAACGACTTTTACGAGTCAGGTTTTGCTATATTATCCTTATTTTACATCAACTTAGAAAAACTAGTAGCGTTACGTGTTTTATAGCTATGCTTTCTATCGCGACGATATTTTGTCGATTCTATTCGTGTCGTCGAATACAAAACGTATTCAGAGATATTCTAGTGATCCAATCTGCTCATCTTATTTTTCACAAGGCTCTTCTTTGCGAACGTACGAGAAGCACACAACGAAATTTTATTTCTTAAATAATGATGGCGGCGTGTAATGCGATGACTGTTTACTCGAAACGCCGGATCAGTTCGGTTTACGAGTTTGGCTATTTTAATCTGCGCATTAAACAGAAACGTACCGTGTTACATGCAAATCGGGGACAGGATGTGCGAGTATCGATTGGAACGTGTGACTTTTGAACTGGAACGTGTAATTTTCGGCGTCGGGTATTCGATTACAAATTTAGCATATTTGACGTTGAAATTTTAACCTGCGATTGTAAAAATTCGTCATTTCATAGATCTTTATGATCTCATTTTGGAATTTTCAGAAATCGCGGATGGTTGAACTGTACAATAGCAAGCGTATAAACAGACACAAGCATGTGTCTCTAATAATTTAATTGATATATCTATTAATTTAAAACGTAGTACAATCAAAGATTTTTAAATCTACTAATCTAACGATACAGAGATACGTACAATGCAGTAAAAAGAATTTCCGAGATCTATCGATTGAAAGTTCAGTTTGTACTAGTTAGAGGCGAAACTTTCAATCGCTCGACATTCTTGATCGAAACGTTTGATCTCAAACATCTGGCTGTCAACAGATGCATCGATTTGCGATTCTAAACATAGGACTTCTAATTCTGAACAATTTCCTGTATCTATCCTAGAATGCGGTTACCCACATCCAGTACATTTTCCCTAACTTTAGAAATCCCTCTCGTTCGAACAATAAGTCGAAATATATCAATTTCAACCGACGGAAGCTGTTGTGATTCACCGAGATGGTCTTTAGTAAAATTGCTGCAAAGATGTTGGGTATTGATACCTTTGCTGTTATCGTATCTTATTGCTACGAGAAGCACGAATCAATTTCTAATTTTAATTGACAATAAAGAACGTTTATAATAAAGCAGGTCGGTGAAACGTTCGTTTCATTGTGAATCGATGGTATTAAGAAGCGGTAACAAATGATCGTCGGTCTACTATAACACGGATAATTAACCAGTTAGTCGAGAAGATACAGCGAACATGTCTGCGCGTAAAGCGCATTTACGACGTCGTATATTGCAGAAGTATGTCCTAACAAGGAAATAACGCGGTTATAGCTAGCCAAAATTTCCAACTTATTTATGAGTTTGATGGCAGAGGTAATGCAGGTTGGCAGAGGCACGAAGAATTCAAATTAAGAGATTTCGATCAGCGAGACAAATTTCATTCGCAAGAAGACGTACTAACGTATCTTTGCTATTCTATGTATGTTAATATCTGTCTGTTAATCTCGAGATATAAATCTTATATATCGATGCTTATACTTGTCCCTTTAAAAAAGAAAACGTGTATCAGTTTCGAAATAAGTTATTAAGAAATATAAAAGATCCTTCTCTCTTATTGACAAAAGTGTATTAAATAATTAATGAATCACCAATATGGACGAAGTATTCCTTCCAAAGACAATCCAATACACCAATACCTACACCAATATTCCTATAATCGAAGATTCCATTCAAATTGACTGGGATTTGAAGATACCGATAGGGAACTACGCTTGTTATTCTCTACGTGTATTTGCTCGTGTTCCAAATTGACTGCCAATCAGTCTTTTAGATGGCCAGCCGTGCGATGCATTCAGCTTTTGATGAACGTAAGCACCGGCGTTGACGAACCTTGGTATAATATTTCATACAGCTCGCGATCGACAAATCTAAGGTACAATAATCTCGAGAGTTTAATTCGACCAAAGAATCTAACGAATTCCAAGTTGGTATTTGAGACACCGCGAATGCAACGTCGCCTGTTCGTGGAACTTTTCATTAGAAAATTGTCAGAATTATGTGAAATTTTTAATAAGAGGAATATCGTATAACTTTAGGAGACGAGAAAAAAGTGTGGAATCCGCGAGGAAAGGTTTATTAGGAAATGTTATCGGTTAAATATTAATGTGATTCACGACTGGGACCGATTTTGTAAGTAGAATCCAATTTGCGACGAGAATTTCGAGATCTCAAACTAAATCGATTCGATCGAGAACGACGTCCCGCGGGCTTCGAAACTCCAAGTTTCGGAGAAATCGGAATTCGCGATGTTAATCACAGGAAGATGGTTGCGTTACGACCAACCACTTCCAATTTGCGTGTTCGTAATTGTATAGCGATCGATCCCTAATTCTAAATTTTTAATTTTTCAATGTGCTTCTTTCTATATAATTACTGGACTGTGGATTTTTATTCAAACCTTATCAGCTTCTACATTCTTGTAATATTAAAGTTTCGCAGTCGTACGAAAGTAATACCAAGCGATATAAAACTTAATATACTTAAACTTAATTAACTAGCATATAAATGCTATAATAAATACAGTGGTCTACAAATACTTGCTGTAACCATTCTAACTAACGAAATTAAACAATTTTACCACGATCCTGTATCAACGTCAAGAAACTATCATTTCGAACGACGAAGCGCGAACGATCGAAATAGATCGAAGAGTCAAGGAACGAGAGTGTAATCGTTTTAAAGAAGTTGAGGCATGGCGGCATCGTCTTATAGCGAAACTTTGAAAGACGGTTTATTTACAACGGACAGGACGGTGATGCGATTAACGAAACATCAAACTTCAATAAACGGCACGATTGAAATCCGCTTAGCAGACTTTCTCCGCGTAGTCTCTTGATGAATTTTCTCGCGTCCACTGAGAATTGAACCGGAAATCTGTGTACGTGCACATATTCGTTGGGACGGACAGTAAATATGATATCGTTATCGAGAGCAGCATCGTATCAACGAGTGATAGACGCTTGTAGTAAGAACGTGATCGTCGACGAAGTCAAAATACATGGTAAATATATTTATATTAGACGACGATCGTGAATCGAGTTGTTCGAGAATCGATCGTTATAGGATAGAAATTGCTGGAAATTTCACCCTGTTCGTCAGACGTGATCAGTGTCAGTAAAAAAGTATCGATTTCGTGAAAGAGGATATAGGAAAGTGATTTTGTGAAAGTGTAACGACGATCGCTGATGGATCGATAGGATCTTTTTTCTGAAAGGAAAAGAATGTAGGCCCTAGAGATAAGGTTCCTCAGGCTTTGTAAATAATGGATGCAATATCGAAGATCGAACAATGATAATACCATTCCAGAATTCATTTTTTGTAGTTTATAGTTAACGTTTATGATTGATATTCGGATTGTTATGTGTATAATGACGATACTTGATGTTTAGTACTATAATAGGAAACTTGTGTTAGGAAAGCTTAACTGAGAAGCTTCGAAAGTTTGTGAAAATAAGTACGCGTAGCAATATATTCTTTAAAATAGCGCAGTAAATTCTTGGATACTTGTTCAAAAAAGAAAAAGAACGCGTGGTCGTTTGAGAAAGATAAACAAAGTGAAACGACGCGACTCTTGGTAAACGGACATTAACTCGTACCTTTTATTTCAACGATTATTCCGTGAAATCTTTCTCCGGCAGGGAGAGTCGAATAGCCAGAGAAAGTCACGTTGAACAAATTCACGGGTAGCCATGAACTGTAACGAGAAAAATAGGAATGTGGAATACAGCCGCTTGTAAGGGCAACCATTACCTCTTAACTGCTAACTCCTGACTCCCACGACTCATGTCCAGTGAAGATACTTCCCAGTGAAGAAATGTAAACTGTCTTCCTCGTGTTTCTTCCTCTTCTTGCTTTGCAAAGATAATCGTTAAACTCTCCAAGACGTTTATAAGAAAACTATGCTTCCCGCGATACAATCTTGGAGAAAAAGCATTAAAAAATTGTTGGAAGAAAAGTTCAAACATCTGCGATCTGGTCGTTACAGATCGAAAAGAGAAAAGAATAAAAAAAATACATATAAGGAAACCAAGGTTTAGTAATCGAGAAAACGATATCACCGTTGGCACAAATTTCGAAAAAAAGAACTTAAAAATTTACATACGAAGACCACGATTTAATAGTCAAGCAGTTGATATTACTGTCGGTTCCAAAAACAGCCAATAATTTAGAAACTTACACAGGGAAACTAAGATTTGCTAATGAAGAGAATCGTATCACTGCCAGTACAAATTTGAAGACAGAAAACGAACAAATTTGGTAAGAAAGTGTCTTACCGTGAGTAAGAATTCCAAAGCGAATTCCTTGAGGAATTAACGATATAATTAAGTTTAGCAACCAAGAATACAGCGTAGAGATATCTAAAAATCCGCTCGAAAATATTCTCAAACAATCATCGTAGAAGGATCACGCGGGTAGCATAGCCGATATTCGTATGAAAGCCGGATCGCGGATGATCGAAAGATTGCTTTCGGATTGAAACAAACAAACGCATACACCGCTATTCCCATATCTCCCCATAGTCGCTGTCAAATTAGCCGTATATAGATTCAAAACTTTTGATCTGTGATAGAAAAATCCAGAGACTCGATTCCGAGGCTTTTTCGCGCAACGATAATCGAAGGAGGCACGGAGGATCGCGTTCCGCATGAGAACGTGTGGCTGCCACTTTTCCATCGACGAGAACATCAAAGGGCCCGCTGGTCCACGTTTCGAAAACGAACGAAAGGGAGAGAGACGGGGAGAGTTCGTATAATTTACTTTTCGCTTCGACGGATTTCAATAGTATCGGAAATCTAGCTACCCCTAGCCACGGTACTCCGTGCGCCCCTCTTCAGAGCCAAGTTGCCTGACGTCTGCCGTGGCGGTAATGACGTGGATCCACAAAGGCACGAAATTAGTTTCGAACGAGATTTGATTCTCCGCGAAACGACGGGGAAAAAGACGCGTGGAGAACTGCGAAGGGATGAGCCGCCGGAAACCGAACCCCGTGCCTTCCCCTCGCCGCTACCAAGTCCGCCCCCTTTTCTTCGTGGATATGCACCCCAACATTCAGCGAAACCGGCATCAGAGCTGATCAGAGATGATGGAATAAGAAGAACGAAGTTACGACGGATTGACGTTAAAGAGAAACAATCCTGACAATCTCGAGATGGAGGATACCGTCTCCGGGGATGATTCGTAGAACCGAGATGGCTTTCACCTGTCCCCGCCTGTTTTTACGGGATTACGTGTTTTATCTAACTCGAGCGGCCTGATGGTCTCCGCTTTCGTTTAAGCGACGATGACACGTATTGTCTGGCGAAGTAACGCTTGGCAGAATTGTCGTGTACTTTTCATTTCTTTTACGGGGGTGAGTTTTTAGATGGAATGTCTTTAACGAAGATTATTCGATGGTTTTTAAAACGCGTTGGTGGAATAGTAAAATAACGGGCATGCTGTTATTTCTATGTTAAAACTTGCGATGAAATCTTTTATAATCACCGATTTGTTTGAACTTATCGATTATTCAGTTTCATTGTCCTTATTATCAGTCGTCTTCCAAATTTCTCGATATTTTTACAATGCCGCGCGAGCGAGACTAGGGCAAGTGATCAAATATAGTACTACATACATGAATTCTACATGTGAAATACCATCTAACGTAACGTAATTATTCGTATTGATTTTGTATAAAAGGTTGTGACATAATATCGGAGACTCAAGAAATCTTGAAACTAAAATTTGTTCTCTAAATGAATATCATGATCTTCGAGGGTCAAAAGGTTAACGCGTAACAAAAGGAAAATAAAATCAACTTTTAATCGTTCAATTATTGTTTGTCCATATCCCATCAATCTCCCATCTCCATATAAAGATTATTTTCCAATACATCGTTCATTATACAAAGTATAATTACGATTAGAATACGTCTAACAAAAAACAAAAATAGATTCTTCTAATGAAAAACTAAAAAGTTGTCGATAATACTGTTGCTTCTACATCCAGTACTTTTATCGCTTGATGCAAAACTCGTATATCCCGTAAATTAATCCCTTTTACCAGAGTAACCTAATTAACCATGCTCGACTCTCGCAGTGAACTTTTTTTTGGAAGTAGCTAACGAGATGCCGGAGAGCAAACAAGTTTAACGTTATTGATACGCACGGTAATCCAATAATAGCAGAGCTTGCAGAACGACCAGTGGTCAACGAGAGCGGTCAGCACGGGGGAGGTCATCAGTCCTTAAGGTCGATTTGCAAATTATGCACGTGCTCGAGAGGGACCAGGGTTGGTACGCTGATGACATAACCCAATATTTATAGAATTAAGCCGGTGGCTGGTAAGTGGGGTGGTGAAATTTCGTTAGGCTAATCGGAGCGTGAAACCATTCGCGGCTGAACCCCTCCGACAAAATGGCCCCAACTGTCGGCTCAAAGATGGCGAACATCCCGACGCGACGTCTGGCTAATTTTTGCGAAAATTACGCGCAGACCCGGCCCACCATTCCAATTCGTCTGATAGTCGAAGGGTCGCAGTCTCGCCATTTTGCCCTTCTTTAATTCTGACGCTTCGATTCAGACGATTTCAACCCCTCGTTCGCTTAGCCTGCAACTTTATCCTGCGATTCGGTTGATCTCTTCTATGAAAGTCAAAACGTTCGTATGTCTTAATTTCGTCTCTTTCGTTTACTAATTCGCACAATGAAAATTAGAAAGTTGTAAGCTACTATAAATAGGATAATTTCTGTCTTGTTTTTTTTTTTTTTTTTTTTTATTTTTCAGAATGTCAGGAATACGATTAATTCATAATCGTCTAACATTACACGTGAGCAAGGATTTTAGTATGTGAAGTGGAGTGGTTGTGGAGGATTTAGTAACTGTTGTTGTAGCTCCGAATGATCAGTAGAACGACGGAAATCCGCTTTAAATAGTCGCTTGTAAAGTGAGACGAACCACTGAAGTGAGCGTAGGTACAATGGAAACGACGAAGTATTATGTTAGTTCCAGACTACGGATTTCGTGGAACTGCAAGCTAGGAAACGATGCCAGAATTACGTGTTGAGTATATTGTAGGTACGATTAACGATAAATTGCTTGTTTCTACACTGTACTCTGTCAATGTTAAAACTACCTTCCATTTCCGTTTATGTTGCAAGAATCAAGAAACTCGATTCCATATAATCTCCTTTCGGTAACTCTGGAAATGTATGAAACATCGCGAGAATTTTGACTCGGTTCTTAGCGGTAATGCGTTCTATGCATTTTCGAGAAAAAGCGACTGACACGACGCATCTTAAAATTAAAGTTTCCCATTTTAACGTCTCTTTAACATCTGATGCGTAACGATATCTCCATATCGACATTAAACAATAATTTTACAAAACATTTTTCCAAATGAAACTGTCTCCCGTCGAAGCTTTACGATAGAATCTCCATGCAATTTCGCAATATTTTCAAATAAATCGTAATACATGTCGTTACGAGTAAAAGAGAATAAAAGAGAATCAGGAGGTCGAAATCGTTTGAGTCTGCAGCTATCGAAAGAAAGAAAAATATAATGCTAGAAAAAGTTGCTTAACAAAGATTACTTCGGCTCGTATTATTTCGTTAATTAATGCCAAAAAAAAATAGCGAAACTAAGAGAGAATTCTAAGTGAATGTTATCAGTTAACTACGCTCCAAACAAATATTCCGCATTGTTAAAAACAAAATTATCAGAAGTCGTTTCTTCAAGTAAATCTTCAATTACTTCTGTCGTTCGTTCAGTAGATATTACATAATCCTGAACGTAACCTCCGCAGTAATCCTCTAAATAACACACACAAATGTTCCTCATCGCTCAAATAAAATTACCACAGATGGCTGGGAAAACCAAATTTTCCCCTTAAAATTACTCAGAGCCACGAAAGGGTAGCGCGAATGTTCCATTAAATCCCGAACTGCCTCGCGACCTGGGAACACCGGTCATCGGTGACACCTGTTCCTACGAGTAAATCAGAGGACAGGTGGTGTGGTCGGTCTCTCGTCTCTTTTATAAACGACGAACTGGTGTGCGAGGGGTAGGCAACGGTGACGAGAGCGTCGGCGGGTACGTTGAATAGAACTGCAACTCCACCCACCTGTTCCATCGGTCAGCAAACTCGTTCCGGGTCCTTCTGTCGCGGATTCCCAGCGCAAGTTAAACGCGCCATGGAACCACAATCGAAGGATTAAAGGGTATTCCTTTGCATTCACGAAATCTGCCGCTTTGCGGCCACTGTCGCCACCGAGGACAATGAATCGCTCTTCTAGCCACGATACAGATCAACAAGTGGCTTCCGACCACCGATAGCGAAACAATTCGTCTCTTTCGTTTCCACTCCAACTATCCTAGCAATAATTCCTGCTTAATTTATTAATTCGTGTTTTCCTACGGCTTTCACGAATCCTCTGTAGCGTTCGATATTTCATGGACATTTGCTTGGAATTTTAGATTAGGGTAACCTTGGATCGTTAATCTTCTTGAATCGGTGATGCATTGTGGGAATGGAATCTTGTTTGCTTTTTGGCACGCTGTCCATTGCAAATGACGAAGCTTCGACTAGCAGAGATACGGATGGAAGGATCGGGAGCTTGGAATTAGGATGCGACAGAAAGGTACATGTTCGTGAAAATTTTAATATTTTGGGCAACTCGTTAAACGGTGGTCGTTAAATCTGTTTGTGTCGCACTGTGCTGCATCGTGTCGTATTTTGTGTACAGTAGAATTGTTTTTAACATGTACACACATACATCTAACTATGAAATAATAATCTCAGTATCGAAACTGTTTTATTTTTTTAGGATAATCTCCTGGTTCGACGAAATTCCGAAATAATTTTGGTTTTGACTGAAGGAAATCTATGTTTTGACTATTTTAAGTGTTTCAATATTTCTAAATATATTTTACTATTTTCTGAGATTTTAATGGAAATGTTCCATTTTTTATTCCATCGAATAAAAGAATTTCTGGTATTTGTAAGTCAAGCTGCCTCTGTATATATTTTAGAATAGACTCGGGAGAATGAAAGGCCAAGAATCCTCTCATGTCATCTTATTAACGTTAACAATGGCCGTTGCTCTTGGTTTTACATTAATCTGCAACGGAAAGCATGCTGTTAATCCTACCTAATCCTGTTAATTCCATAAATTCTCTAACAATTACCAGAATACCGTAATGCGACGAACAAAGCACAATTTAGGTACTCTAATTAATCATTTCCAAATTCACCACAGGGAAATGCATAGCTTTCAAACAAAATTCATCAGGATTACGATTTTCTAGAAGCTACTTTCCAAACTGTGTAACCCGCCAAACTCAATTCGTCTTCGTATCATACAATAAGCAGTTTATGAATAATAATATAAGGTAGTCTAATCGATAAAACTACTCGTGTTTACGCGAATTCATATTTTTATGAATACGATTAAACAAATAAAATTTGTTTCGCCCTCCTTCGATTCTATATCGACTGAATTATTCCGAATATTATATTCTTTTGCGTATTATCTGCGTTCTGTATATTTCCCATAAATTTATTAACACGCACAATCGGAACGATATAGATAACATACAACATAGATACCTCGCTCTGCGTACGCGATTTTGAGACAAATTTTTTCGTCGACGTTCCGATTGACGGATCGCGAAGAAATAAATAACCAAAGGTGCGCTAAATCAAAAATCCGTGAAACCGGATAATCCCTGTCGAAGCATCAGCGACACCGAGTTGCCTGCTAATTTCTTTCCTGTCCAAGTGCGCAAGCCGATTGTATATGGAAAAAAAATCGAAAGCTAAAGTCGCACGTGCGGGAAATTGACAATCGAACCGGCGTGTTTTCGATTTATTCTTCGAGGCGATTTCCACGAACAAAACGCAGTAATTTCAAAGTTGAAGTTGAACCCTCGTATAGAGCTGATATAGGGTCGACCTGCAACGAGTCTGCAAATAGTCATTCACCTGCGCCATTTTTCTGGCTCTTGCCCAGACATTTCGCACGCACTTTGCGTCCCGCTTCGTCTTATTAATGGATTCTGGCCAACGTACGAGTGTTTGCTCGTCCGGCACAATTGTTGGACCCCGCATAGGGGTTGTTTTATTCCCTGCTGAGGGTAAACGGCGAACCTCTCGCGTGGAAAAATATCGACCGACACGGGCGAACGATTCTGATCGAAATTTCGTATGCTAAGCGGTTGCCGGACACAGAGGGAGGAACGTAGAACGCTGTGGAAGTAGTACGGTGGTCGTAATGGATGTTATTTAGAGTGGTCATCGGTGGAAATCTCGTTTGTGGATCAGAAATTAGATACAGATGAAGTCGATGTTGTGAAATTAAAAATTAGATTATTCGGCTTTAAGCTGATTATTTTACGAACGTATGAAACCATTCAGAATTTCGTGATTAAACGTACGGTTAGGTAACGCTTATCCTGTATCAGTTTCAAATTTCAAGTTAATGAAATGAAATACGATAAATGTGTCTTCACGATTGTTTTACTATAAAGCGGCAAACTATGAATCGAAACTATTGAGATATGTGTAATTTTGTGTGCTACACTAGATTAGCCGCGTAGTAGTGACACACATATATGAGTATGAGTGTGCACAGCGTCTCGTGAAATAGAAGAATGCAACCGTTCCGTTGGTAGTGTGGTAATGAAGATGGTGAGACAAAGAGAGTGCTGAGACGCGTGCAAATGTGTATCGACGAATATCTTGTAAATCACATATCCAATAAATCTGAAACTATCTTGATATCAATTCTAAGTGTAATCTAAGTGTTCCTATACATTTATTTGGCCGATTAAGATCAACATTAATTCTCAACAGAAACGAATCCTGGATCAACGTCGATTTTCTTATACAAGGCGATATAAAGTGATGAAAGCTACTCGTAAAAAGGAATACAAATTCGCTGAAGCGTACGTTAAACTAAATTTTCCTATTTGATTGTTCCGCTGTTGTAGAACCAGAGAAATTTTGAAGGTACTTCAAAGATATTTTAAAACGCAATAATCGGAAAAGACGTCGAGGGGAGAATTTGCACGGCTTCTACACCGTATGTTCCTAATTATTTAAATCGCCCGAAACGAAATGCCAGAAATTCAACGAAGCGAGCAGCAGTAGCAGCGAAGATAAAAAAAAATAGAGAAGAAGCAAAAACCGGTAGAATAAGTAGTTAAGGTTCCCCCTAGAACAAACAAACTCGTCGGGTTATTATTTCAGGACAAATAAAAATTAGGAAAAGCAAGGAATCGGGAACAAAAGATAGCTGTGAGAATGAAACGAAACGGCCTGCGTCCGAACGGAAACAAAAGCACAGAGGAACAGGTAGGAGGAAAACTGTGTAAATTCCGACGTAAAAATTTTATTTTAATTCTATTTGAAAGCGGAACAGATCCGAACTGCGAACTTTCTCTCTGAGAAGTTACACGCGAGAATTAATTCCCTTTACCGAAAGAATAGTAGGGTTGTCTAACGAAGAGAAATCATCCCCTGGAGACGGAAGGCTTCGTGTGTTTTAATACGTGTAGCTCCCTGGGCGACGCAAAGGGCAGCTCGCAAAATACGAACAACCCGTGTCTTGCGGATGTTAACATCGTAGTTTTTTAATTATTCAAACGGCGGGGGAATTAATAAATCCCATTAGCTCGTTAAGACATCGTTACAAGAACTTTCCTTCTAGCAGAGTACGAAAGAAACCGGGCGGTGTTTTAATCGTCCGGTAAATCCACCCTTGGCGGTTAACGCGCCACCGTTCAGGAAGGGAGGTTCTCCGAGGAATACTTTTTTCCCCTCCGATAGGAGAAAATGGAACATTTTATATATTTTTTGGTTGTTCTCGTTGAGGGAATTGAGAATCGTGGTAACGTTGTAATTTGTCTTCTGTCCTGATGAGTTTTTGCGTTTGGTGGGTTGCTCGGTTCGATGACGAAGAAAAGGTCAACAAGCTGCTAACAATAATGAAAATATTAAGACGATAAGAACAAACTTCGCTGTATACGACGACCACGTGAATCATCAGTGTGATTTACGATACAACGCGTTCTATATTTTAAAGTAGCCACAGTATTGATCGAAAGAGATCTTAAAATACAGACCTATTCACTTACACTAGAACTATTTCCAATAATCTTCCATTTAAGAAATAAAATGTACATGAAGTAATTGCTAAACTGTATCGAACCTCGAGCAAGAATAATCTTACAAATGAGCACGAAACTAATGGTCCGACAACGCTATCCGTAAAATTCCGTAAAAATCTCTTAATCCAAAACCTTTGACCGAATCTTCCAACATGACCAGGCTTTCGTTCAACAAAGTCTATAGGAACGATAGAAAACAACGTTCCTATCGAAATATCTCGTGCATCGAACGCTATACCTCTCGGGGCACACGAGAGGCGAGATAACACAACATCTCCAAAGAGGCGGAAGAGCATTCGGTTGGTTGAAAGTGAGGATATCCTGCGCCAGCTAGAGAATTCGGTCCAACGGAACCAGTGATTCAAGCGATAACAACGAACCTTCCTATTTCTCCATTTTGCATAAGTAGACATAGCCATCGGCTTTTGCTTGTTGTTCCATTCTACGCGTTTGGAGTGCATCCAATCCCGGGGCTTCCTTCAATATCAATTGTCTCTCTTTCTCGCTTCGATCGCCGTTCCAGCCTCTTCGCTCAGATGCATACCATCTGGAGCCCTTTAATAGCACTTCAAACAACGGAGGATTGTTTGTTCGACGGCGCTCATCTTAGGCGATATGCTCGGGTCCTATATGAGCATAAACTTATCATGGTTGGGTTAGGGAATATATGGTACGCTAGGTTTGGTGTCTGGGTGGGTTCCGTTGGTCGGGGAAATCGTGACGCGGAAATCGTGATCTTCGTGACTCGGCGCCAAATTATTTTAGACGTGATAATTTATCTTGATAATTGTTTTAACTTTGTAATCGTTTCACAGAGTTGTATATAGAGATAAAAAGACTAAGGTGAATGACGTGGAAATATATTCACCAGTCTTTGAATTTGGATCTTGAAGGTAAATTTTTTGTAAACGCTAATGGTTAATTTTGTACTTTTGTAATTCCCTGCAATTGAAATTGCAATCTTCTGAGAATAGTTAAAGTCGAAGAGAAATTTCTCTCGGTAACGATGTCATCTAAAGGTGACAAAGAAGAAAAGTCAGAAATAAAATAAAATTTCTACGATAGGAGATTTAAAATATGCAACATGAAATAGAGGGAATATCGAAACGAAAATTGCAGTAGATAGAACGTTGTGTCGTTTGGTTCGCATGAATGCCCATAAGCGACGATCGCTATTCGACGTTTCTTCTTCCATGCATATTCGCCATTCGCTCATCTTGAACAGATAGCGCTACAAACGGTTTTTGAACGAAATTCGAAGCATTTTAACGCTACAACTATTAAAATGGCCAATGATATCAAAATGATCAATTGATAATTGTCTATACCAATTTTGTAGATTTACAACCGATGCGTTCTAGAGAAGTTGAATGATTATTTAAAAGTCATATTTTACGAAACTGAGGAAAAAACGAAGTGAAAAAGTTGATGTCTGCTAGAAGTTGTAGAATTAAAAAGAATTACAATTTAAGTGGACGATTATTAATCCATGGAAAAGTAAAGATTATGTTCTAAAAGGTTTAACTGATTCCATTACGCCGAGGATCCTTGAAATTCAACTTTCAACTCAATTTCCCTGGAGCCCATTTCCTAAACGTTGTTCCGTTTCCGCGACAACTTCCACAGTCATTACTAACCGGTCTCAGGAAGCATCGACTTCAACGGGAATTGAACCACGACGCCACGCTATCCTCGTGGAGTAATCCTCGGCTCAAATGTTCGTGAACAACGCTGGACCAAAGTCAAAAACCGTGAACTAGTCTATTCTGACATGCAGAAGCGAGGAAAACTTTGTTTTTGTTATTCTATGTTAAAATCGTCTTACTTTTGCTATCTACTCGTTTCCTTTTCAACTGTACATTTCGACTACCATCGCTCCACGCATACATCGATCACGAATAAAATCAAACGTTCGTTCTACCCTCTCGAAGGAAAGAATTTGATACTTTTCATCCCAAAGAAAATTCCGTTTAAAATCACCTCCCGATCTTCTCAAGGGATCGTAAAGAGATCTTTCGAAGTGGAAGCCAGCACGCGACGATATTACGCGAACAATGAAAACTTCGTCTCACGGGCCGAATTCACGTGCAATCACTCGTGCGTGCTCCATTGTTCGCAAAAGTTATTCGTACGACGCGACGGTTGTCTTGGACGATGGCCGTTCGTAAGTCGTGGCTAAGTGTTTGTCCAGCCAGCAGAACGCGCCGGATGGATATCTTGGCAACTGCTTACGGGCATAAATTCGCTCGGAAACAAGCGAGTCAGAGAAAATAATCTCACGGTGTATTCCTCGTGCACTTGTAGTTGCTTCCGAGCCACCAGGTGTACCACGTTTCTCGCGAACCTACACGAGCCCAATCCCTCTGTTTATCCGTCGCTCGATTGCCGTCAGATGTTCGCCTGAGAAGTATAGCGAACCGTGCGAGGGTCTCATCCCGTTTGGATTAACGCTTCGAGTGATGCGTCGATCTTTGTTCGCGCGTCCAAGGTAGTAAATTATTACCGGTGTTGCGTACCAATAAATTATGAACAGTAATTTATGAATCTTCGGTGTATATGCAGTGCTATTAATAATATATGGACCTTCTTCTTTTCATAGTCTAGTATTTTCAAGAAACGTAAATATGACTGTAAAGATATAAAAAGGACGCATGGGATGAGATCGATCGAATAGATATCATTTGAACAGAGTTTCGAAGTTGAACAACTTGCTCGATCATTCAGAGGGTCCTTTGACAAAGAACGAAAGATAAGAGGAAGAGTTTTCATAGGTAGCTTTGAATTTAGATTTCGAGGTTTAATTCTTGAATGTTGGTAAAGATCCATCAAGTTTGGTACCGATCTGACAGCGATATATATATATGTATATTTATTATATGTATGTATATGTATGTATATTTATATATGAAGTAATTTGTACTTCGTTTAATAGTTCACATATGTCAAATTTATATATACATACTAATGAAGCATATTTTATGAACTGTTACTTACATTAAACGTCAAAGAACGGATCATCAGTGGCGTAAGACGAAAGCAGATTACTCGAGACTCACCTGAAAGCAAAGAACACCACGATATTGTTAATTAACAAACTCCCTTGATAATTGACGAACCTCTATGGGACAGTACCCATCTATTGATTCCACTTAAATGAAAATCTTAATGTCCCGTATCTCGTCGTCGCTATCTTAAAACGTTCTTCGTCGAGTCTTACTATCGATTTATCGAACTTATTCTCCGGCTTAACCGAATGTCTATTGGCCTAGTTTACTAATAACCCACTGACAATAAAAAAAACACGACTAAAACTGACCAAGCAGTTAGTTTCGTTGGAAAAGTATGTCCAGGCGATGTTTTGGCCGTTGTATAATGACTTGCCAGCGTATTTCGTGCAAGCCAATATTTGTACGTGCTCGACTCGACGAGGGGGCAATTAATAACCGGCACGAAGACAAATACACGGGACACGTGACAAATGAATCGGTGTGCAAACTAACGTTCGCGGGGCGGCCCTAAACGGCACTCGATATTTGTTTTTTCTCAATGTCTGGATTTTCGTCTGTTGCATGCACAACGCGTATTAAATACCGCGACTCGAAATTCGGGTCGGTTTATCGCACGCGGGAAAATAGTTTAGATCGGGACCAAACGGTGTACGTATCAATCACGGTGCCAGCACCGCCACAATTTGCATGGGGAATGAGATTCAAATGGCTAACCGGCGCAAACACAGTGTAACGCGAACCGACGTAACTGCTTCGAGAGCATTTTGCCACCGATTTGTGTTCCAGATGGGAAAGAATTGTTTCTGCGGCGTGATATTTTGAAGAGCCTCAGACAGCTGCGAATTCTACAGGTTGTTTTAATTTAGAGGAGAGCGACGAGCTATTTCTATTCCTCTAAAATTAGACCTCTTAAGAGGAATTCTTATTTGTTCATTTAGTTAGATTTCTTGTTGAATTTAAGTTTCTGCGAAAATTTTGAACGAAAATGAAAATTCGCGAGAAGAAAAATCGTAGATCGCGTAACGTGATTTCGTTGTGTCGTTTGTTCTACGTTAAAGTTCGAAAAGTACAAAAATATTCGTAAGATATTTAACCAGAATGCTGGATCGTTTTAACCTCCAGCGAGACCTATATCGGAGATTGTTACAGCGATCAAATTCGTTTCCGTTAGTTGTACGACAACTCCGAAATTGCGTGTACGAATCTCATCCCTCCCTCCAATCAAACCGATATTTTTTTTTTTTTTTTTTTTGTCGTTTGTTCGCCTGGTCATCGTGTGAAAGATAGATCGGTGTCGCATATGCACATAGACGCGCGAATCGCCGACAGTGTTGAAAAAAATAAACGATTCTATAAACCTAAAGTGTCTCTCTGTTCGTCACGGTTTTGTGCCAACTAACACGATGAACATTTTGTTAGAAAAATTCAGATACGTTAAACAGAAACTAAATGCGCTAGAATATTCTTTTGCTTTCCTGAAATGAAGCGAGTTCCTTCCAATTTCTATAAAATTCACAAAATGACGAAAGAAAATCATAATTTCTTAGATGCTAATTTACATTAAAACTAACAACTATTTTCATCGCTTTTCAACGACAATTCCTAGCGATGATATTAGAGTAAGGTGTGTCGAGATATCTAAATGCGATCGAAGGTGCATTACTTACGTCGAGAATATTATGCAACGGAAAATATGATAGCGTCGTTACTACAAGCGTTCTCTTTTTTCCCATTCTGCCAGGAACAAGTAACGTTTCAGAATACATTACGTATGCTAGGCACAGTTGCAATGCTTCTTATTATGGGGTCTTATGAAAAATTCAATCAGTTGAACGAGCAAGCGGCAACGAGTGCACAAACCTGTACGATAATGACACGCGGCTGAAATTAAATGCGAACGCGGCCGCGGCGTGTGCATAATTACCGCAAAAACGGAAATGACTCCGCCATTGTTGGCTACTTACGACGAAGATCGATTGCGAACATAAGCTCGTAATCGGCTTAAGTGCCGGTTTTTCGAATTCACCAGATCTCGCAAGGTCAATCCAGCCGTTCCAACCTAATGGTCTTTCGTCAGATGGAAATTTGATTGTCTCAATCTGTATGCTGTGTTGACTAGTTGAAACAGACTGCAGAAAAAGGATAATGAAATGGTAGCGATAATGAAGGAAAAGTATGATATATCGAGGCTTGCCGAGTTCTCGAGGCGAGATGCATTACCGCTGTGATGGTTGTCTTGATTCAACTGCGAGGGGGATATATTTATTTACTCAAATTAACGTAACAAAGATTAACGTTATCTTGCAGATGCGTATAATTATCTAGAACGTGTTTACTTGTTGTAGGATCTCGTGAAAGACGAACCGATTAGTTTTAATTTATTACAACAGTGCAATTTATCGCTCGATTGGAAAGACTTTCTCGACTTGAAACGTCTCTCTGTTGCTTCCTTAAAACGAACAACTTTTGAAGACAACGGTACGAATGTGATATAAGTGTTCCATGTATTCCATGGAATAATATGGTGGCGTATCAAAATTTCTCCTAGAACAATCGTATTAGCGTACAATTTAAATTGAAACAGAATTACAGTTCGTTTAAAAATGTTTCACAGGCACTGTAATTTTCTAAGAGATTATGGCGAATGAAAGAGGATCAAGACGTAAGCTGTGATCGTTTGAGTTCCCTAAATAGATATTAATTAAGAAAATAAAAGATAAAAGAAGCGGAAGATGCGGAATTGGTCGGCATTTGCAACTTGCTTTCCGATGCTTCTATTTTTCGTTAGCAAAATAGTTTTTCTCTTCGTAGAAAATTGCGAATAGGTCGTGATTGAAAAGTATCGATGGAAATTCAGCACGTGGAATGTAATTTTTAGCTGAGAGCCACCAATTTCCACCATTTGGAGATCGTTCACTTTCAAAATTATTTCATGGAAAAATAGAGAAAAAAGAATTGAAAAATATCGCCTGGAAATACTGTCCGCGTAAATGAATTAAAGCAAAATCGATTGGACTAAAAGTTTTTTAAGAATAGCTGCAAGTGAAAAATTATTCAACGAAAAATAACAATTTTACTCGGAGCTATAATCTGAAAGTTAGCTCAAAGGTAGATCGAATTCTACAACCTGAACAGCGAACGTGTCCGTCTGAAAGTTTCAGCAATTCTAACTTCTAAAACCCGTCTTACCCTAAAATGTATATTCCTACGCTCCTCTATAGAACCTTCTTACACTCCAACGTAGGCGACACTTCAAGAATGTATACCTAGTTATACCTAGAGGGGATTTTTTAAGCGAACTCCATTTCGGGAGAACCGACCTGTAATCCTGAGAATGGAAGAAATCTCTAGGACCCTCGGTTCTAATTAGAATTTCGTACTTTCCAGTGGATAAAATAAAGACAGTTAACAAAATCCATGAACTATACCTATTAACGCGGTCTGGAACACTGCGAATCGTTTCGAATAATTATATAATACACAATTAGAAATACACAATTGTATCCTACATTTATATGTTTATGCTTTAAAGTACAAGAAATATATTTTCAAATTCTGTATCATAGATATGCGAAAAATATGTAAATAAAATTGTTCGTGATTTCATAAGCATTTCGTTATTTATGCGTTCGCCACTCATATTACAATTTCGTTGTAAGTATCGAGAACTTATCAAATTTATTAAAATTTCTTAAAGAACGTCTACTATCGAAAAACGTCGAGTCGCTGGAAAATTACACAGACTCGAAACGCCCATGACTAATTGCACCACAAGGAAACAATATCTTCAGAAGCAACGATAATTATCAGATTGTTCGCAAGGTTTTTAATTACATCGATGATTAAGGAACTATAAAAAAGAAAGAAAAGGAAAAAAGATGGAAATAAAATAGATACTCGTCGTATAGTCAGTGTATCGATTCTCATATTTCCTCGTCGATTACTTTTTCCTGTTTCCAGTAAAAAAATTCGTCCATATTCGTGGAATTTCCATTGGAATTATTCGTCCGCCGCGTTTACACCGGTTGTTCTTCTTTTTCATTAGAAACTTTCAACAAGGATGTACGTTCTCCAGCGGTCGAACGAAGATCCCGTGCGATCCCTTCGACGAGAATTCGTCGATTTTTCCTGGAACTCGCGTCTAATCGTCACGCCGAGAAATTACAACGAATTTCCCGACCGGCTGTAATTTACGCCGCTCGAGTACACGACATTCCGACCCTTTATGGTGCGCGCCATCCATTGAATGTCAAATGAGAACGGGGTCACTCACCCGGAAACGTCCTCGATTTTCCGTCTCTTCGCTGTATCCGCCGTGAATTTTTCCACCTAGCAGCCTCCCGTTGACTCCCAACGGTATTAAGACCGTGAGCTTACGACGCTTCGTATAAAACAGCATTACCGAGACGAAACGCACGAAAGCTGGCCAAGTAGATTCGCGAGTAAGGACGAATTTTAGACGAACAGCTGCTTAAAATAGTAGCTTCGATTGTTGGAAACTTGTTTCACGATTACGTTATTTAGATGGCATTGAAGTTAGTTCAAGATCTTGGTGGAACCATCGGCGTTATGTCAACTTCAACTTATGTTGAACTTCGAGTCACGCAGCAACCATCGAGGTTGTAATACTGGGACTCAGGGCCATTGAGGGTCCTCGAGGTCATATTTTCGACGACGACAAATTATTTCACGATAATACGGAAGGTCACGAAGGTCTTTTTACAATTAATATTTGCCTCAAATAATGTTCAATAAGTATTAGGTTGTCGGAAAGGTTTCTTTCGTGTTATGAGGAAATAATAGACGCACAACGTTTTTTGTTTTATATTATTTCGTCGAATTACGTACGATCCATTTTGTTCCGTTGAGATAAACATTTCACAGACTTGCTTTCACGTTTGTACGAAGGTGCACTGTTATAAAAAACACGTTTGCGGAAGAAAGACACTTTCCGGACAACCTAACTTTGAGATGAAAAAAGGGAGAAGAATTTATCAAAGATGTTGATCGTATTTTTCACATACATTACTAAACACCCCATTTGAATGAGACGCTTCTGGTCGTTTCGAGCGACTAGATATTAATTCAAACAACCCCTTTGTATCCTATGTAACAGCGTATAGTGATCAATATGCGAGACCACGTCTTAAATTGAATTACAAATTCCATCCTTTCCACGAGTAAGAATAATTTTCATCGACAATAAATTAACTCCAACTCCAACGCCATCGACAAATTCTGCCTTTCTAATTCTAATATTCTGTTAGATCGGCGAAAGGCGGGCAGAAATTAACGAGACCAGTCCGACGTTACACGAGCGAATCGATTTCTATTAATTTCCACGTTATTGGAAACGCGTTTATGGATGCACTAGGGCAGCAAATAGTAAACGAGTTCGAAAATCGATGCACCGATCGGCCGTGCGATTTCGAGTATAATTTATCGTCATTGGCCGTGTCTGTTCCTCGACGTGGCGTCCGTTCGTTCGATTCATCACCGAGCGTCGAAAACTCGCTCCTTCGAAATTTTCACGGACCGTCGCGTGGGCTAACTTCTACCGACCAAAGACAAAGCTCTTGAAACTATTTCTGAAAATCGTAAAACTTATCGAGACTGTGAAAACACTTTCAAGATGTTTAAGACATTAATTCCAGACTAAATAATTTCTTCGCGATTTTCAACGCATCTACTTTAAGATGTCTTGTTTAATTTCTGAGATACTACAGTTTCTCGCATTTTGCTGCATTTATTTAACATACTTCAAACTCAGAAAAATTGCGTCTTTCGTGGTAAGTTTGAGGTATCGTAGGCAGTTCGAATTTATCACCAGACTACGGACATTTGCGCACTTTTTGGGAAATTTAAAGACGTACAAATGCACGGAATATACGCAATATAGAAAAATATACGAAATGTTCAAAACGTGATATTTGTCGTGATATTTAACAGTTGGAACAAATTTCTGTCTAAATTATATTTCTTAAATCATATGCGTAAAAATACGAATTTGCAAAGGTATCCGCACTCTATTTATCATTATCGTCTATTCTGAGTCTCGATCCACTCTATCCTAATCGTTCTCTCGCATATTTCCGCATTTAAACCCGCTATATCGACGCTTTGGAAACGAACCGGAACAGATTGTGCGTTTCCCGATAAATCACGGGAAACTCGTCGCGCGTAATTAACGAGGTGGCTAATTACGAAAGTCCTTTTACGCTCGACGATTCACAGGAAGCCGTTTTTCCGACCGATCGATCAGAATCGTAGAGCGCGAAACATTTCGAATCGTCTGGTTGCACCGCCTTTCCCACCCGAGCGCGACGCCCGCGGTAAAAAGCGCTTTCGAGTAGCGCCCCCGGCGCAACATTCGACCCACGAAGCCCGCACTACATCGGGGAGCAAGGATTTTTCCCTGTTCAAACTGCTAGACAACGCAGACCGGTCGAATTCTCTCGCAACTCTGCAGAGTTCCACCTAACTCAAACCGAGCGGTTCGACTTTGAGATCCGACAGATGTTGCAGAGATCTCTTTGTAGGCCGAAACTTGGGCGTAGCTTGCGCATTTAAGCCGAGACTGAACGTTGAGGATGACAAGGAACTGTGCTACAATTCAAAGAACGAAGATCTTCTTGGAGTTTCTCCGTAGTACGGTAATCTATGTAGAAATGTTCTGCTTGCCATTTCGAGATTGAAGTTTTAGCATTTTTCCATATATGTTACGAATTGTCCGAATGAAATTAACACGATATATCCGAAAGAATATCTTCCGTTGAAACTTCATTGTTGGACAATTTCACGATTGTATTTGGAAACGAGAGATTGAATGTTTTTACAAAGCCATCAACACCAAGTCTCAGGATCCATCTTTAATTCCCAGTGTCTTGAACATTTACTTTCAAATCAAGTAAAAACAGTAAAAAGCCTCTCGGAATCTGTTAGAATCTTCGGAAGGCGGAGGCGAAAACTCTAATCCTAAGTTAAGCATGGCCAATAGAAGGAAGTTCGTAAACCTGGGTGGTAACTAAGCCTTTGGCCAAACGTAAACCTAAACCCTTTCCCCTGCTTTAGTAAGGGACTCCTAAGTAACGACACGATTATTCAAGGAACGCAAAGAATCAGCTCTTGGAACCTTTGGTCCTCGAGACGAGGCCAAAGAGAAACAAAGTTCCAGGGCCGTTACTCTACACCGTGGAATTCACTTAACTTTATCTCCTCGGAACTTCCGAATGATCCTTTATCCCCAACGAGGTCGCGCCGCGGCGCCGAGATCACTGCTGGCAATTTGCAATTTTTCCTCCCTGGAAAGTTCGGTGCCACTTCGGTCGCAAGAAGGAACTTCCGATCTTATCGACGCCCTGTGTTAATTATAATTAATGGCCAGGATTCGCGTGGCAGACGGTACGTTTCAGCGAATTCGCCGTTTAGATAAAATATTGTAGATTGATAGATCCATCAGGTGTTTACGTTCGACCGCGAACAGAACTAGTTTTTTCGAGTTTTTTAATCAAACTATGATTCGAGAATTAGCAGTTGTGCTTTTGCTTCAATAAACCGACTACTTTTGACGTTTCAAGGAAATCTACAGCGTAGGATTAAAACGAGAAATCGTGCGTACCAATGACAATTTTGCTGAAACTTGAAATATCTTTTAACACTTTGACTGCCATGCCGAAATCACGTGTTTCGCTCAGCACGCCACGGGAGTATTTTTATTATTTAAAGCATATAATGGCAAAATAATAATAAATTGATGATGTAAGACAACATTCTTCCCCAATGGACCGTTTATCTTATTGGTGGTCACGGGTGACCACCGTAGCGCTTTGGTAACAATTGATAGCGACATATTGTAACAACGCTTCGTTTATTTCAACAAACCATTCGCATTCGTTATTTTGTCGTAAGCAAAACGTGCAGAATATATCGTTGAAACGCGTAGAAGATATTAGTAAACGGTATTTGCTCATTCTATACAGGGTGGTTGGTAACTGGTGGTACAAGCGGAAAGGGGACGATTCTACGCGAAAAAAGAAGTCGAAAATATAGAATAAAAATTTTTCGTTCGAGGCTTTATTTTCGAGAAAATCGACTTTGAATTTTCGCTCGGTACGCGTGCACTTTATCGCGTCTTGTTATAACGCATCTCACTGTAGATCGTTGTCTCGATGGATATTATCGCAGTTTAAGTTTGTTTTTGCCGTAACGGAAAATTAGGAATACGTAATGAAATAATATGAAGTAATCATAAAGTTTATTATTACAAAAATTGCTGAAAATGTTGCAGTGAGATCCGTTATAACGAGGCGTGATAAAGTGCACGCGTACCGAGCGAAAATTCAAAGTCGATTTTCTCGAAAACAAAGCCTCAAACGAAAAATTTTTATTCTATATTTTCGACTTTCTTTTTCGCGTAGAATCACCCCCTTTCCGCTTGTACCACCAGTTACCAACCACCCTGTATGTAACAGTAAGGTATGTTCACACTTCTAACTTCAATTATATGATTATAAAGCAGCATTTACGATTATTTTCTAAGCTGTGTTTATAATAATATTCGTACCTCTGAAAGATATGGATGCAAACACAGTGCACCGTTAGATGCAAAATTTGTTCTCATTTTTTTTTTTTTTTTTTTTATTGATGTTCTAACAAAAATGTTTAATCATTCAATAAGGCACTTTTTATTTCAAAATACCCTAACTGTCAATTTTCATTCAATTTTTACAATTGTAAGAGGTTCAAGCGCTCCGGTCACCAATGATCAACGTGGCAGTCAAAGTGTTAACGTCAGAAAAATGTAGAACAAATAGGCGAAAACTGAGAGAATTTTTAAAGAAATTGTAAGACGATAAGTTTCTTATATAACCCTCTCCCGTTCTCTTATTTTTATTAGCAATAATTCCTTTGAAAATGTTTTCCAATCATCGTTTAATTCTTCGTTCAGTTCTACCGAAAGCCAACAAATTTTCGTTCTTCGATTGCACGGATCATCACTTTCTTGTCACACGCTGTTGAACTACGTGTATGTACGCAAAAACGCGAACGTGCATCCCAATTCCCGACAGTATTAATTTCTCTTGCAAGATAGTATCGATTCGAAAGCAGGTCAGAGAATCCGCCCCGTCCAAGCTTCCCCTGGAGAGAAAGCAAAGTTTGTGCCGGCAACGTGTAGATCGAAGCGCGCGCCTAAGTCTGTCGTTTCTTACGCGCGAATGAATCCGTTGAAAAATTCCTGTCGTTACGTGAACTCGGGTATGCTTTACCCTTGCAAGGATGGTCTTCCGGAGGAACTTGGACCTTCTAATGTTTCAAAAGAGACAGGGTATAGCGGATGGATCGAAGGAAGTTCAATGTCCCGCGGTCGATGGGTATAGCCGAGTCATCTTACGGAGAATACTGTTCCCGAAAGTGAGGATTACTCGAGAGAATGATTCATGGAAGTGTGTTTGGAAACTTTGTAGTTTGCAGAGAAGGATGAAATATGATATTTAGACCTTATTGGAACATCTTTTTGGGAAGTTTAGGTAGTCGATGACGAGGAGAATTACGCTTTCGAAATATAATTTTTCCTGTTTAAAATTTCATATTTGACGAATCGATTGCATAATAGCAGAGCTCTCTTTTTATTAGGTTTACCAAATGGAATATGTAATTTTCACACAAGAGCATGCGTTATAATGTTCAAACAACCAACGCTTGTTGAGATATTTATGTTTTTGATTTTTGATCAAATATTTTGATAACGTTATTTCTCTATAGACTTGTAATATTTTTAACGCGTAACATATTTTTAGAGAACTTGTACGCGTATATTTATCTTCTTGATCAGAAAATCAATAAAAATGGACTTATCGTGTCTTCTCGGTATAGCCTTCAAATCATAATACAAGTTGGAAAATATGATAAAAGGAAAAGTTCTCCCGCGCAAACTATAAAACTCTGCCTGTTGAAAAATGGAAAAGTAGAAAGTTTCCCGGTGGTTCAAATTGTTCCTCTGAATTTCAGGAATATGTACACGTGTCAAGTTCGAGCTTTGAAGACCGTCATTTTGAATCAAGCACCTCTTCGCGTCCAAAACTCCAACTGTATTCCCAGAAACCATTCAGCGTAATTACTCAATCGCTACTTCAACGATTCATCGCTCACACTCAACGCACGAGAATTTCATTCATACCCAAGTCCATTCACCTCTTCGTTATACTCGTTCCTATCCATTCGGACCGGGCCTTCCTCGAAAATATGATACAAAAGAAGCAAAAATTGGAGCGAAGGTATCCTTCGTGTCATACACGATTCATCCTTATGATAGAAAAAATTAATTCATATTTCAATTACGATGCTATAGGACACATAAAGAAAGTAGTTTATAAGAAAAGAAATAAATAGGCAGAAATAAGCGACGAATCGTATCGATTGTATCATAAATAAGTTACACATAGTAATAGTAAGATGATATCGTCTTCAACGCAAACGATAAAAATGATTAAAGGAGAGGTGAATGACGGAAAAGTACGAAATTTCCTCGACAAAATGCAATTTCACTCGTTTCGTTTCAATTATTTTTCAACCTACAAAAATATTTTTCGCGTTCAGATGCATTCGGTTTTACGTTGCACCGCGATATTCCAGCACAGCGAAAAATGTAATCGAATTAGGAAGGAACAACAAAATAGAAGAAAATAACATTTTTTCCGAACGAAAAGTAGAGAAACGTAGTAACGAATCGTAATCGGCGTGCGTGTAAAACGCAATATCAGAATCGAAAGCGGCGAAAACTCGATCTCGCGCAACAGAGAGTGGAAATTCGAGGACTACGCTTAAAAATGGTCCCGATTTTACTCCTGCGGAACCGCGAAACGCTATTTCACCGTGTGGCCAGCCTTTTTCCTCTCGTTCGTTGAAAGTTATTCCCCTGTCCGCCTTTTTCCAGTTCGAGTTTCGATTTATGATTTGTCGAAGCCTGCGACCGAGCAACGCCTTCCCGCGGAACGCATCTGCATAACACGGGCGTCGCGACGCCCAGCAACCATCGAACGAGCAACAATGCGATAACGAACGACGCACGCGATCCGATAAAAACTCCATCCCACGATTACTTCTGCATTACGTTCGATTGAAACTTTCTCGGAAACGTTTACTAGGAAAATCCTACGCGGTTCTCTCGAGGATTATAGTTTTATTCGATAGCTGAAGAAATGAATGAATTGTTACGCGATTTATTCTAACGCGTTCGATACGAGACTCGTTTTTAATATTACACTTGCGATTATCATCCCGAATTTGATTTTCGTCTCGCGGATTGTTACTCCGTTGAAATATTTCGCTGTCGATTTTTATTCCATGGAAGCGTTTATTTCTCTCTAATCGTAAACGTGGTAAAAGATCTTGTCCGTTTATTTTTCATTTTTTATTATTTAAATTTTATTGGGATTTTATTGGGAATATTTTGTTGGGAAAGATTGGGATTAAATGCAAAAAGTTATGCCGTAGAAGATTTGGAAATATCATGAGAAATATTGTCTCTTGTCCCTATATCTTTTACGCTTTGCATATAATATTGATATTTAATATTTTCATTATGGAAAATTGTAAATGTAACAAGGAAATATTATTTCTATATTTTACACATTCTGCGGAAGAATCTGGAGAAGAAAGTATTATAATTGATGTTCCGTGTTATATGAACCTGTTTGTGCTATAGAAGACCATAATTCTGAATGATCTATTCGGCGAGGAATGGCAAAGAATACGATGCCCATAATTCTACGAAGGAACAAGATTACTTTCGTTCCAACAATTTTCTTTCATACGTCGAGCATTTCACGCACAATTTCAGATCGTCAAGACAGTCGAGTTATTTCGTATTTCGATGCTTGAAAAATTGGAATAGATATGCCACTCTGGTAAATACATCGGACGTAAAATAAAATTTCAACCATCTACGATTCGATTGTGCCTACCAGGAAGAATCCGTAAAACGTTCCTTCGCTAATCATAAAATGATCAAAGGAAAGAAAACGCTGTTGTTAGTTTCTTTTACAGACCTCGAGTAACGAGGTAACGACGAGACATTCTTCTAAGCGGAAATGTTTAAAAATAAAGTCACTAGTCGACCAACTGGCGAGAACAGAAATCAAAACGAACAAGTCGGGACGAGAATCACACCGCAGGAATCACAGAGACTTTCCTCCGAAGGTTCACTCAACTTGCTAGAGAAACAGGAGGTCCAGAATAAAAGAATCGCAGTGCAAATATACAGTGTCTACCATACAATAGAACCGAGCGCAGGCTTTCTGACCTCGTTTCCAGATTGTCGAGGAAATCCCCTCTCACGGAAGATTTCATTGAAATCTTTCCGCGAAACGCGTATTATACAGTTTACAAATTTCCTAAGCCATTAACCAAACACCTACGCCCTTCCATCGAATTTATTTCAATCTCTCGTTCTTCTGTCTCTTGCTCGTCCACTGCGAAAATAAAGTCGAATTAACGACGAAACTTAAACTTTTAATTGAGCGTAAATTAGACGATCGATTACTCACGCGCTAGTAAAAATTTACGCAGTTTCTCGTTCTTCCACATCCTAAAAGGTTCATCTACTACAAAGAAAGTCCATTGAAATTTACAAAAGCTGGACCAGAAATTACCAAGCACCGGAACTGCAAAATCAGGTATATCATGCCATTATACACGATCCTCCGTTCTCCAATTAACGACGAAATTCTGGCATAATCTTCCAGTGAAATCGCGCGAATCCCACCGTATCCGAAACGTGTTACCAAAAACAACGTTCTCAAACTGGCGAGCTTAACTAATATCCGGAGCCATCGAGCGTCGTCTGTCGGCCATTAGCACACGGTCGTGCACCGCTTCCGGCCGAGGAGTCGAGTTCGCGTGAACAAAAGCGGTTCGCCGTGGCAATATCGTTTAGTTCATTGGTCGGATGTAGCTGAGGCCTGCGCGCCACGCGACTGATTACATTTGGCCGCCATTTCTAATTAGATAATTGCGCTCCTACACAGCCAGACAGCACTAGAAACAGTAAGGGATGGATAATAGACAAAGCTGTACACACGTCGTTCGACGTATCGAACCTTTGCGCGTTCCCACGACGTTACATCGTATCCACGTCCATTTAAACGCGACCGACGTTTGTTATCGGCGACGCGATATTCCGTGCGTTTCGTGCGTCTGAAAACAGCCGTAAATCCGCGAGGGAGACGATGGAGAGCGATCATAAAGCCGGCCGTGTCGCGAATTCCACGGAAAAATGCCGCCCCGTTATTGGGAATCGCTTCGTCCCTGCACCTGCTCTCGTCGGCCCTCGAGTGCCCTCCTTTGTTCGCCGGTCGAGGGTTTACCGATTCCCAAAACTAGAAGATGGAGTGCTGGGTTTCAGATACAGAAGGCTTTGATACGTTGTTTCTTAACACTGGTTCGTAGCTTCTCTTGTTTTTTTTTTTTTTTTTTTTTTTTTTTTTAGCAGTCTCTTTAATGTTACGTTTGTTAGAGTTGACTAATCGTCGTTGATTTGTAATATCGTAGTTAATTCTGCCGCGTCCTTTACGGATAGTTTCAATCCATAGTATTGTTCCATCGTTAAAAGATTCAAATTGATTGCGTGAAACGAAGGGAAGAAGAGTCGACAGCAAATGAGATAGTTAATTAATTGAGAGATCTTAATATCGTGTTCCAATGTGAGGAGTTCTAGATATTTCCTCGACCAATTGACGAATACGTATCGTCCTCTAATTAATTAGGAAAAACGAACGAACAGATTCGATACCTATGGATTGCACATGTATACTACCATTGATAGAATGAAAATCACATGTACCAACTCATCTCTATGACTTTATTAAAACCATGTATTCGATTTGTATACTTTTTAATCGACAAAGTACCGGTTCTATATGGACAATGTGGTTCGATATGGACAATCGACTAATACAGTTTTAACAAATCCATACATTTTTGCTAATTTCTTCTTATTCATATCGTTTCGTGTCCTTTCCATAAATTTCCAATATCATTTCAAATAATTCCTTTCTATTTATATCTCGCGTAACTACGTCTTTTCCCATGTTCGTTTGTTTCCTATAAATCCATAAATTTCGAATAACTCGGTGCTTCAAAAATAGCATCATACTTGGGCTGCTTCCGGTTCCATTACCGCATCGTAGCAGCCTCCATCCGCAACCGTCGCGTCGTATCGAAATAAAAAGCAAAGCAACGCTCGACTCTTTTAAATACAAATAAGCAAACCTCGAAGACGTATTGCCGTATTCCTTTTGCCTGCATTTCGACGCGAAGCAAAGACAGACGGAAGCGGTCGATCGAAATAATATGAGAATCAATTCCACCGCTGGCTGACGCCCGTCTTGCCCGTTCAATTGAAAATCAATTTAGTCGAGGCTGATTTTATTTCACCGTCACGTTGCATTTTACCAAGTTCGATCGAGAAAAGGGGAACAAAATGCACGAACGAAACGCTCGAGAGTTTCTCTTCGATACGGCCTTCGAACTAATTGTTCTTGCCCAATCTACCGGGAAAATTTCTTTAATGGAACGCTGATGCATAATACATAGACTGGCGGCCATTTGAAAAATGCCGCACGCGTAAACATTCGATATTCCTAGGAAATAAAATTCGAAAAAAATTCGCTTATCGAATTTAACGGCACGCAACGGCGCTTAATTATCAGTCTTATCACGCTTAACCTCTGTGTACCACTATCCTCCGTGAAACTTCCTTCGGATCAACCACTTTCCAACGAATCTCGGTTCGAGTTAATCGCCGCACGATGTAACTAGCGACGTGACGACGACTTCGTCTAACTAGAGCGAAGGTTTCTGCGGATGACGGCGTTCTGGCGCGTAACGTTCATGCGGAAAAAGACGATCGAAGAAATTAAGCACAGACACTCGGAGAGACAAAATTAAGGGATGAGAAAGGGGTGGAAGATGGAGTGAAATTTGAAATATCACGTGACGCGTAGCGAATATCGTTTCAAAGAATGACAAATATAGAACAGAAATATAGAACACTGTAAGGACAATCTTACCGTTTTCGAATTACAATCGATTTCAATTTCTCGAATTTTGGACGAAGCTTAAAACTCAACAAATATCAGAGATATTTCATTATTTCGTCGTTATTCGGAACTCGAGACGAAGACTTGTTTTAACCCGCGCCAGGAAATTGTTAACTCTTTGGCAAGGTACTACGAAGTAGGAAATAACTTGGCCAATTAATACTTAACAATTCTAAGAACAGGCCGGCTGATTAAACCAGGCGAATATTGCTATACGTTTCTTTAAGCGTGAATAGAACGAAGCACAACAAGACGAGGCGAAGGAATCTAGAAAAATGAAGAAAAAAGAAAATAGAAAGAGACAATGAGATAGGATAAAGGGAAGATATTAAATAATACTTCGTACGGGCGCAACAGGAGTGTAATTGCGAGTACAGCATGCTGCACGCTTCGAATAACTGCAATCCTCTAATTAGAACGTAAGTACTTCCTGTAGCAGTGAGTACGGCTAACATTTACTACCAAATAATAATTATCATCCGGGAATTTTCATTTTATCAGTAGATGGAGGCTGGATGTAGCATCGAGGCTCGCAGTGAATAAACGAGCTGAATTGCTAAACGAATCTACGCTAGTACTTCCAACGAAAGGAAATTCCAGCCAATTGGATGTTAATCGCGATACGTTTACGGTAAAAGAATCACACGCGGCATAATAATCGCGGTTTAACGTTTCCTTATTACCACGAGTCATTAACCCGATATTAATTACTCTTTTCCATATCGCTATCTTAACCCAGTAGCCGGCATTAAATTTTTTTACAGCCCCGTCAAGATGGACCGGATAATCGCATAAAGCACCATTATCGCACTTTACACCATTAACTTAATATTAATGACGCTCACGATACCCGATATCTAGATTAACTCAGCCCGTTATTAATTATACTTTCGCGACGTGATTGATCGAGAAGAAATTCCGTGTCGATTATTAAAAGCGTAACATTAAAAACGGAATTACGTTTGTTTCTACAGTTGTACATCTGATTGAAATTACAAGATTTATGAGAAAAAAGAGAGAGAAACTATCCTAACTATACCATTGAGAATTTCCTTTTTTTTCAGATAAACTAGAAAAAATATAGAAAAAGATAAAAGAGAATAGCGAAGTGAATCGAACGTATTTGTAAGATTTACGCGGCTATTAATTACATCTTGATAACGTAATTGATCTAGAACAGAGATGAAGTTATATTCGTTTCGTATATTTGTAATCGTATTTGTTTTATATTTATCAGCATATTTGTTTCCACAGTTTTATTCGATTAAAGTCGAAGATCGTTATACTTCTTTTCTCCTTTTCTTTTCCACGTAGGGCAAAAAGTAGAAGAAGACAATGGAACGAATGGAACGCACTCGCAGAAATGATTTACGTTTCGGCACAGTGAATGAAGAGCAAGCATCTGTAATCTCCAATAATGAACCAACCGCAAGATTACCGGACTGTATCATGATTACACAGTTTCCCCGCAACATAATGAGATGGAACCCAATTGAAGTTCCGCTATTCAAGTCGGACTGCGTATAAAGCGGATGAAACCATATTTACTGAAGAGACTATATCACTTATTAATGATCTGATTGTTAATTGCATGGCAATTAATTGATAGGGGAAACATATTATGGAATCCCTGTTCTTCAATTATTCGCGGCTGCTAAATAGAATTATACATGGTAGAAATTTTCGATTGGAACGAACGAATTCGTGAAATATTTTCCTTATTATTGTCCTTAAGTCATTGCGCAGTTGTTAATACCGGACAATTAAAATTTAAAAAATTAGAAGAATGAGAATGGCTAAAGAAGCGTTTCGAATTTTCCTTCTGCATCAATTTCAAGATACGTTTTCTGCTGGTCAAAGAATCGGAAGCAGCTTGCAGCATTTAGGTCTTTTACGATATAGTTCAAAAGAGGTCAGACATAGATATCATAAATATCATATATTTCGTGTCATCACACGTTACTTAATTCGTATAGAAAATAAATAACAATAAGTTAAAAAGACACAGTTTTTGTCCAATAGCAGACGTGAAAGTAATCTTGGCGATAAACGAATAATTATTTTCTAAATCATAATTTTTCGTTGTAAAGCTTCTATTCTAAATTCTTCGCTATTTTATCGTACCGATCAAACAGCCAGTAAAATAGAAATTCCGGTCTCTGATTGTAAAATATTCGATGAGTTCGTTGCAGTACAATTCGGTGTACGAAAGAGATTACTATTAGGAGCGAACATGCATAAAAGTCTATTCGTCGAATTTCTTGATCAAGACACTTGATCAAGACACAGATCAAAGAGTATCAGGATGCAATCAGCCAGTCAGGATGATCCGCAACCCGATAGTACTCTGTAACAAGAACGTGCTTCAGATCAACTTGTTCTCGAAACACAGGCCGACGTTGGTCAGCAGCACACAATGGTCAGGCATCCATTTAATTAGCGCAACCGAACGCGCTCTTACGCACCCAGCTGATTTCGATATCGTCGACGAGCCTGCGGACACGCAATCTCGTCCGAACAATTCATCAGGATTAATCCTGGCTTCATAGACGTGGCGTCGGTTCCAATGTCGCGACACTATTATGTTGTACAGTGTCGCGAGTGGTCGCATTACTAGAGATTCATTGTCGACAATTACCTTGGGCTAAGAAGATTGTGTGGGATAGTAGCTGAAAGACATGGTTCGTTTTGGAGACGACGAATCTTCTTGGTGAGCGAGGTGAAAAGCGTGAGATGGAGAGTTTCGTTATTTGATAATTCGTTTCGGAGAAGATCGAATCAATGCATATTATGCACATATACATGCTACATATAAATATGTATATACTTTTTTACGAGTTTCACTAGATACCAATCCTGGCAAATGTGAATATCTTTAATTATACTTGCAGCTTTATATATAAAACACAACAGGAATTTTTCATTCTATTTAATTAAAGAAAAATTAAGGTCGAAAGTGGAGGTAAACGTATAGCTGGTGTTACGAGAAACGCTGATTGTACAGCTTGTTTAATCATTTCTTTTTGTGTTTATATTAGCACATGAAATTATTGGTTATTGTTGGAGAAAACGAGTTGCGAGTTAAAACTTATTTCGGACTGTCCATTTGGTACTAGCGTAGTTTCCAACTGAATTCATACACCTGACAACGGTATAAATAGATCCTTTAGAAACAATTCAGTTTCATATCGTTGCTGCACAAATGAAATAAACGGAAAAGACCGAAATTATGGCGTAGCCACTTTCATAATGATCGAAACAGTTGGACGAACTTTTCGGTTGAATAATCGAGAACATCGCGTGTCTGGCTATAAATTGTCGATACTACTGAAAGAAGCGTTTCTACCAGTCGCTAGTAGCCAGCGAGATGTAAAGCTATTCATTTCTGCAAATCGATAATTCCGTCAACGAACACTGTATAAATAAAAAATGAAGGAAAATAGTAGCGAAAACACTAACGCAAGAACGGGATGTAGTTTTTCTGCTTTGTGCCAGTCTCTTGACACAAATAGTCGGAAAAGACTACTGGATCTGCTCGTGGCAGAAATAAAACATTTTCAACACCAATGATTCTTCGCATAACGTATTCACTACGTTGTGAAGAGACACGCGCTGTTCAACGAATAAAAGTTAGCCGGTGGAAACTTCTGAACAAATTCGCGGATAAAACAAGAGAATTTCAAGACTCGCATGACTCTGACAAGAACGAATTCTCCGCAACAGCGGTAATGGACCACATTTCCCACACATCTAACCCTTCGAGCAAACATTTCTGGAATAGAAACATTCATAAACCAAGCCGCGTACGCACCGTTACCACCGGTGAGAAACAACAATTCCCCGCTGGTCTAAAAACCCCGTATATCCGTTTAGCCGCATTCATAACACCCCGTGCAATCTTGGAAAGTCCCTTATGGCTAACTGACGAGGCAACGCCGGCGAAAACACCAGCGGCCATCAATAAATAACACTGTCCATCTCGTAAACGTGGTATCACGTACACCGATATCAAGTCTAACGTCAACACTCGCGTTTCAACGGCGTAATTATAATACAGTCGGGTGCCGTATCGTAGTGCAGTTTGCATCCGACAAACAGTACCAGATAAACCACTCCGCAGAGCTGGAGACGAGTTTCCTACGTGGCTTCGAATCGATATTTTTGCATAATTCAGCTGTAATGTCTGGCCTAAACGAACTGCCTGCATCTCCGAAGAGTCTACGAAAATTACGAATCGTTTTCAACGTTGAAGCGATCTTCGTACGATATATGACACCGTCTGCAGGTATTGGATTATTCTTTTTTTTTTTCTTTTTGACAAGATGTGTTTTAATTAGAAAATCATGGACAACCCGAAATGTATATCGTTTTGTAATCATCGCAGCATGCGATGCAACGCAGCGACACCGTTAAATTGATTTTTGAAAGTCGATACGCGATGATAAAATTGGCGTTTTTAATCGGCATGTTAAATTTTAATAAAGCGCGGATTTACGCTACTTAAATTGTAATTAACTTTTTTATATGCATATAAAGTTACCAAAAATTGATCAGTGTCGAACATACTTACAAATATGCAATGTAAAGCATTACAATGGTAATATTGATAAGCTGTGATATGCTGATTTGAAGATACCATACTTAATAAAGCCCCTGGAAGCTTCAAACTTAAGCATTACAGTCTTCATAAAATAATCAGGAAAATATTTTTACAACGATGTAAGCTATAATTCCTGTCGTTCGACGATACCGTGACTGAACAGTAATCATAATCTATAGGTAGAGGAAGAACACGAGGGACGCAGGACAGAAAGTTTGCGTGGTCGGAATGGCGCCGGCTCGAACAGTTTTCAACTTCTATAGAGGAAAAATAGTGGTCACGATGAGTAGTAAAAAAACGCGAAAGTTGTGCACGAACGTAATTGCAATTGCCGATCTGTCGTACGATGCGTCACCTGATTGCTGATAAAACTATTTTCTGGAATTAAAAATTACGATAACCGCGTGTTTAACGTGAAATAATAATAAATGGAAGGCTCGCAAGCCTGCATCAGACCCAAAGGATGAGATTTTAATCGTACATTCATCGGAGAAAATTTTTTTTCACTCAGTTAATCGGGTTTTTAGCTACGACAAAATCAGCTTTCGTATTATATTGGTTCGGAATTCAAGGGAGTCCCGAACAAGTGCACGCAGGTCTCATAATCGGATCACAAGCGACTCGCAACCATTGTATTATGATTGTTAAATCATCTCAACTACGTTATTACGCGGTTTATATTTTATTGGCTGTTGGCTTCTACGATCTTTCGTACAAGAACATAGCCACGATATTTACGAAAGTCGATAGCTAATAAGAGTGAAATTGTGATAATCTAAACATGTGCACTCCTTTCGATTATGCAATGGCTTGTATCTCGGTTTCGTTTCAAGTTTAAATTATTTAAAGAGCAGATTCGAAGGAACAGAGCTTTCCGCGATGAATGTGGCGTACGCTAAGCGGTTTCAAACGACCTCCCACGATATCACTATGTCGGACTGACCGTTCCAGTCACCCGACGTAAATCACAAAAAAATGTTCGGTCTGTTACGAAGCACGAATTGAAAGGTATTTTAAAGTTAAAAACTTCGATAAATCGCATTTGAAAAATATGCAGATCGCTACCTGTATTGTACGCTACAAAATTAGTAGAGAACACGCCGAAACGTTGCTGCTAAACTATAATCGATAACGTAGGAGATTAGACCGATTATTAAGTGAGAGCGTATTAGTGTTTTAGGTGTACTTTCGATCCATATTACATTTCTTTAGAAATATACTCGTTTTTGCTGGGATATCGTCGGTACGCTCTTACGTAACAGACTTTATCTATGAAGTTGAATTGAATCGATCTATAATCGTCCAAACAAGCTATAAACTTGCATTTCGAGGAACAGAAAAAATTTCAATTTCAATCGTGATTTACGATAAAGTTACATCTTATTTTTATCAAAGCGAACGTTTAGCGAATAATTATAAATTAATAAAATTTAAATTATGTCTAAGAGTTGTTCGAAAAGTTCCTAGCATTTGTTGCTGTTAATATTACGATATTAATAAAACAATCTATGATATTAATCTACGATATTAATAAAACAGTGGAACATTGACAGTGAGATTGGAGCGTTGTTAATCGAACGCACAAACAACTTTCCGAGCTGTTTCTCGTTGAACGAAATAATACGAGCAAAAATTACTCGTGCTGTTTCTCCAAGCGAAGGCAACGTGGCGTTTGTATGCAAAATAACACGTTAAGACACTATGGAAATAGAAAGGAAAGGGGAAGGGAAAAAAGTAGGAGACAGACGGACGATCGTCGTCGATCACGATTGCGTGATCGTCTCCCTGGAACGTTCGCCGGCGTGGAGGGCGATGACAGGCTGTCGACGAACCAAGGGGAGAGGAGCCATGAATCTTTGAACACTTGGGCGAAGCTGCAGGGGTCGATGCCGAATTATGAAACTTTCATTCGACCGGTCGACGTGTACAAACGTTTAGCGTCGAAAACGAGGCAATTTTTGTGACAGAATGACGAGATAAAGAATCCACAGATGCTCTTGATTTAAAGGATTTTTAGGTGCAATCAAATATGGAAGAGATAGAAAGTCCGATAAATTCTAGATGAAGCGATAAATGACATTTTTTATGATTTCTTGATATTACGAACGATAACCACTTTTTTTCGTATCGTAAAAGTAAGTAGAATATTTGGAAGAAAGTTCTAATTTAAATATTAGGAAACTAAGAAGAATTTTTAATGTTCTTCGTATAGAAATTAGGTAGAACATTCGGAAATATAAAGATTTAGATAACAGTTTTTTAAAGACTACTGCAAATATTTTATTCTCTGAATTCTTTGTTTTAGTTTTGTTAATAAAATTTATGAAATTTTTAGAACTTTAGAAAATTATTCAAACTATAAAGTGGGAAATTTCTGTTACTTTTCTGTAAGGAATTTCATTAGAATTTAAAAACTCTGAAAAAATATTATCTTCGTAATCGTTCTGGCTTCAGCGTATGCGTGATATTTTACTTCTCTACCTTTTTCACTATGCGGCTTCGGTTCGATTATCAATATTCATATTCGAACACATTTCATTGTAAATTACTTTCCATATCGGTAGTTCGATCGATTTTTAATACGGGTAGGCTAATAATTGCAGGTTGATGAATTGGAGCAGGCGTTAAAGCAGGCTTTTAGAGAAACAAGAAAGCTAGTTGGATGAATTTAGTACAGTCATTAAGGAAGGAAAGGCTGCACTTATTAGCGGAAGAAGAATCACCCTTCATCATGGTAGCTTGCGGGCTACAAATAGCAATACTCGGTTAAAAATAGATTCCTCCATTTGGGTTAAGAAACAATCGATCGTATTCCTTAACTAAAACCATGCTCACAAAATCCAACTTAAGTCACCTGAGATCGAATCTTATTTTAAATTTGCTTACACCGTATATTTCTATTTTCTCTCCCGGTATTTTGATCCTTATCGCATGAAATTATTCTAAGTGCTACAAATCCCAATAAGAATTTTTTAATTTGTTCGATAATCCAACAGTGTGCTAACAAAAATAAGAAATAATTTAGAAAGTGTAAATTTCAAGAAACAACGCATATTTTATGCAAAATATGAAAGAACACGTTGAATGAATTGGAATGGGAGTTTGAAATCTTCAAAATGAAATTCGGAATGGTCTGACAAACATGAAAAGACGCTTGGAGACTATGAATCTCTGAAAATGTTTAATGTTTTAACCGAAAGAGAAACGCGTTACGATTTTGATAAATTAACAGAAGTACGAAAGCATTCGTAGATTATAAATTATAGATTATAGTTTATAGATTGCAAATCGCAGAAAATATGAAATACTTTACTCAAAAGCGAGGCAAGTAATTAATAGACCGGTGATTGCCAATTCGATCTCCGCTAATAATAAGAATTAACCTTTTCGTTTCTTTTCCCTTACTTCTCCATATTTTCCCTCTTATTTTTCCCCTTTCTTAATCTTTTGAGTAGCGTAGCAAGTTCTCTTAAACTCAGTGGGTCGATGCGCTTTTCAAGAATAAATTAAAACGAAATTTGTTGAAAAGTTCCTTTAGTGCGGCAACTGGCGCGCCACCGACCCATAAAACACCGAAGCTCCTTAATTACTTTTCTGATTTATATTATCGGTATAAATATCACTTCCAGCGTGGTATTACGAACGTTGCTTGTTAAAATAAATCATAATCCAACGAAATAGAGGACACGTGGTGTTTTGTCGAAGCCAGGACCATCCATGTCCTATCCTCTTGACACGTTGTCATGTCGCGTCAACCGGATCTAGTTAATTAAACGTGATTACCTATTTTCTAACGAACCAACCGACCTTCACGAAAATTGGCTTTTTACAGCCAGCCTCTTTCGTCTTCGTTACTCTCGATACGTGTCAATCGCCATCTTTCGCCCTCTTTCGCTATTTTCACGATCCTCTTGCTAAAATATCTTTCATTATTTCCGTCCATCATAACTTGATAGTTTCATTGGAAATATTCCAGCGAGTCCAATTAAGAAAGATATACTCTGACAATAGAATCTCACGTCACTCATAGAATCTTCCACTAGTTTTGTAAGGAGATATCTTTTATCGTTTGTCTCAATCTAATAGAATAATATAATAAAATGATACTGACTAAAAATGGATCGAGTTTCTGATAATTTAACCGTTTGAATCTCAGGGGTCTTTGAAAAAGCAGGGTCGAAAAACCCCGAACATCGCGATAACGCTTGTGTCTTAATCGATTGCGAAGAGAAACAAGCGGCGCAATAGCGCTCGTCATATTTGTTGTTTTTATGAAATTCGTCTATAGTATTATATATGCGTACTATTAGTTTATAAATATTTCGAGTTTTGATCCATAAAAATTATTCACAAGGTTACAATGAAATACAAAATACCGTCGGTCGTCCGTAGCGTTTAAATGTACTGACATTTTTCGACACAAAATCTAAACAGCGCGATCGCGCTGCTTGCGACTCAAACGGTTAAGTAGAACTTTGCGTTTAAAGCCATACGCCAGGCAAATAAAAGTTGGAAAAGTAGAACTTGCGTGTTTTTATATGCAAAAATCAGAGAAACTACTATCGATTTACTACTTTGGATTCTTCGAATATGTCACAACGTCTGTTCAACGCTGTTATTACTGCCGATACTAGTGTTTCGTACTATCTTGCAAATTTAGTTAAAAATCATTTTATTTTTCCAGTTATTAAATTCGAGAACTCAGTGAATCGTTAACTTTCCTCTATAAATACAGATTCTTTGGTCTAAAAAAAAAAAAAAAAAAATTATAAAGATTCAAAAAGACAAAGGGCCAGCCGAATACACGCTAACAAAAACAAGAAACTCTTTTGTAAAAGCTGTTGCATTCGCGAGACGCGACAAGGAAGAAGAATTAACGCCTCTGTGTTTCTCAGCCGGCTCGGAATAAATCGCAGGACGGCCGATATCGTATCGAGCATCGACTTCTATTCTCATTTCGGGAATGGAATGCATCGAAAACAGGAAAGGCGTGCGATCGGAATAAATTTCGTAGGAAGGAACGCGAGCCTTTGTCAGCGGCGTCATTTTTCTTCGAGGGGATTCCCTCGCGAATCGTGACTATGTATTAAAACGGAAATCGATGCATTTAGATACTACCGACCAAGATTAATTGCAGTTCGATCTCCGTTCTTCTCTACGAGAATATTTTTCGCAAGACGTAGTGTATCGATCAGGTTCGCGAAAATTTGATTCCTTCCGATGTTTCAACGAACAGCGAGATACGGATTATGAAGATGGATAAGAGTATAAGCGAAGAAATTGGTAAATTTTAATAGGCGAGTTAACCTCTACGCTGTGATATTCGATCATTGTCGAACTTTATCGCGCGTGTATTTGGCAAAGGATTTGATCGTAATATGTTTTCTATCAAAATTTATTCTCTCACGCTGTAGGAATCGACGAGGATCAATGGTAGCGTAAGAAACGCAAGACAAGATGAAAATAGAAAATTGTTTCATTCGAAATTATTAGGTTGCCCGAAAAGTATCTTTCTTTCGCAAACGTGTTTTTTACAACAATGCACCTCCATACAAACGTGAAAGCAAGTCTGTGAAATATCGCGGTGTTTATCTCGATAGAACAAAATGGATCGTAATTCGACAAAATAATATAAAACAAAAAACGTTTAATTAATAATATCAAGCGATAGTTGAATGAGAACTTGACTATGTTCGAGGAAGATCGAAATTGATCGAGAAAATAAAAGACTCGCGCGATGTGAAGCAAAAGACGATGCAGAAACCAGGTCGACGATCACTCGTTAATAGGACGCGGTGAAAATTCGTACAATTGTAAAATCGATACGATAGAATACTTAATTTTAATTACATATAAATTGAACTGAGAACGTTATGACGTGAAATTGTAACAATAGCCTAATAATATGTAGGTCTGCTTTCATTTTCAATAAGTTTAACTTTTCCAGTTTGCATACTTTTATAGAACATAATTGGTTGGATAGAAAGAGGAATTTGAAATGTGGAATTACGATTAGTACTAGCTGAAACTCGATAACAGTACATTTTGCCAGTTACCGAAGAGACAAACTGGCAAGAAACAAGTTTGCTCGCTCGGTGAAATAACTTAGTAGAAGCTCGAGAACGAGACGAGCTTGCAGAACCATTGCGACTACTACCGCTCCGTAGAAGTTGTACGTTCGATTCGTTTGCAACTCTTGGATCTCGATGGACGTGAATGCTGAACGTAATATTTAGCGACGTTTATCGCTCTGCTCTACGTATTTCTAATATGCAACTTTTACTAGAGAAAAGTTGATATAGAGCTGTTCGAATAGAAACTCTAAAAATACCTTGTGAAACTGATGATCGCCATTATCCAGCAAATATGCCATGGAATCGAAGTTATAGACTGTAATTTTCTCTTTACGACATAGAGAAAGTGATGTAATACGACAGTGTGCGAAGAATCGAGTACAAAGAGATTAAAAATAGCATATGGAATATCGCAACGATATTTTCGAAACTTCGCCAGTCTCTGCTAAATCTTTCACAGCGATTAAACTTATCCAGTCTTCGGATTTTCTTCGGTTGATGATTAAGCGATTGAACAATTATGAAGTTGGTCTTTCCTAAATTACGAATCGTAAAGAGTGAACAGTCGAAGGAACCGCGTACTTTCAGTCACGAGGCTTCCTCTTTAAATCGCAGCTTAAATCACCGATCAGGCAGCGTGTGTCACTTTAACGACCGGCGAAGGGTTGGACCAATTAATTCATTGATCCTATTTATACTAATCGGTGAACGATGCAACGATGCAGCCGACTACACAGGAAAGAAAAGAGACGGAAAAGTAACTGGACGATCGTGCACAGGTTAAAGGGCTTGTTTAAACGTCCGGAAGTTCCGCCCTTTGACCATGTTAAATCTGTTCGCGTTAAATTACTATTTCCAATTCACGAGCCAATGATCCAGCTCGTGTGTTTCACGTTCGAGCATACGTACTCGCGAAAGTATTCAAAGCATTCGAACACTTACCACAGAAAATTTTTACGAATGTATCGCGTACACGTATTGTACGAGACTTTCTCAAATCTCACTAGCACTGTAGCGTAGACACGACTGTGACAATTATACGCTGGTACAATTTGAAACTAATCGAAACCGATCAATAAATTAACACAGGATATAAATAGCGGTATCGAATATGCAATCAATGCTAAAGATAATCCAACTAGATACACATACTTTTTCTGACTACTATATATGCATAAAAAATTTCTAGGTATACCATAAGCGTATCAATACTTTTGTAAAAATAGTAAACGCATGCGACTTTTCCGTATTTCGAGCGACGAAAAAATGGAAATGTATGAAACTTTTTCTATTTCAGTTCTTATTATAAATCTAAAAATTTCGTGCGAGAGACGATGCTGGTGAATTTTCGAAAAAATTCGACTTCAAATACCCATAATTATATCCACACAGGACATCTAGAAATATGTACACAGGGTGTGCCAGACATAAACCGAAAGGGAACGATTCACTGTGGCAAAGTCAGTAGAAAATGTAGAATAATAATTTTTGATACAGATTTGCTTTTTAAGAAAATCGATTATGGAGTTCCGCTCACTTGACTCGTATTACTTTTCTATTAAAGTCGATTTTATCGAAAACGAAGCCTTGTATCAAAAATGGTCACTCTACATTTTCCATTTACTTTCACTTTGCATCGCAATTTTACGTACACCGTGTATATAATCGAGTTAGAAGTTTTGCACAGCTGATTATATTTCATGTATTATACGTTCTAATTTGGATTTCGGTTTAATTAGGAATTTCAGGAATTCGGTTTGTTATAATTGTCCGCGATTATTTCTGCCATACAAACCTGAAATCTGGTCTTATCTATTAATAACAATTTCATTACAAATTAACGAAGATTATAATTATATCCCTGCGGCATGAAATTATTAATAATCAGATCAAAGTTTCGTGTGTCTGTACGTGAACACGTCGAGTTAAATGTTGTAAAAATATCTACTGACGGAAATGCCGACTTAATTAGCAATTACGTATCCTTCCGCAGACACGTTTAACTAATTTCCAAGGAGGGTGCTGTTAAACTTCGCGCCACCTGTGAATTTCTAAGAGTCGGTGTAGTTTCTTGTTAAATTAGCGGATGAATTTACTCGTAAGTAGACGTACATAAGTAGCGTGTAATATATCTAGTATGTAATACGTAATTACATACAAATTAATTAAATAAATTGCACATAAATCTCTCAAATTCACTCCTAACGTACATATATACATAGTTCTTACATATGTCAGATATTATTGCATTAACTCAATATCAAAAATATCTCTGAAACGTTTTCGCATGTATATTTATTTTATGAAGAATCGAATGCAGCCGTCGCTGGATTAATTGATATTATACTTATGGTTGTTAAATATTAATCAATTGGCGTAATTACTTAAAATATAAGATATTTTAATGGTTAGACATTTGTCAAATGTTCAGACGAGGCACAAGCTGTGCAGGATTAAAAATCTTGATTAATTTATGGCAAGAAAAATTTAGAGTTGGATAGTGAAGTAGAACTTGCAGAAACAAAGACAGATAGTCTTCGTACTATTTCCTCCTTTTGTATCTTTCTTGCCTTACTTCCTTCTGTTTCCTTTTTCTTTCTTTTTCCACTACCCTTTCATTTTCTTTTCTTCTTTCCCACCCTTATCTTCCCTATTTCCACTTCATCTCCTTCTGCGTCTCACTACTCACTTCCCTTCGTTTCCCTTTCTTCCTTTCCTTTTCTTTTTTCCTCCCTCTCTCTCTCTCTCTCTCTCTCTCTCTCTCTATTTATCTATCTATCTATCTATCTCTATCTCCTGCCTCTTTTTCCTTCTTTTCACATTTGTCCTTCTTTCTTTTCTATTTTTTTCCTTCTTGTCTTTTCACCCATCCTCTTATATAAGATATGTATGTACCACTTACGCCGATAGATGCAACCCATGCAAACACGCCAGTTATTTGGCACAAGGTAAGCTTAGAAATGGAAACACGAAATCGTTTATAGTTTTAGTATTCTGGTAAAGCAATAAATTTCCAACGTGATGATATAACCAGAATGAGCTTAGCTACTTCTCTTCTGTTCTATACCTGGCTTTACCACGTCAGCCAATACACAGATAGAACGATAATAAATATAAAGATTGTAAAAAGATACACTTAACTACTGCGGAGCACGAAAGTCTTACAATTAGTAACACGATGATTTAGGGAATGAGTTAACATCGCTCAGTGACTAACGAACCATTCTAACTACGATTCCATCGTACGTCGCTACTGTTAAATTCACTTTGAACAAAATAATGCTATTTTCGCTTAACGGTAGAGGTAATAAATGCTCAGTTGTCGTATTTTGAAATCATGAAATCAATTTAAATTAATCGATTTTAGTCCATATCGAATTTAATCCTCACACGTGTAAATCTGATATAATTCGTTTTCCGATAGAAATGGAACGATATAATAAGAAGCAAGAAATTCCTAACTAAAAAGATTATTCGAGAAATTAACAGAAAGCGCGACGTGTTAACTCGTCTCGTACCTTTAGCGAATTAAAAAGTCCAAATAAAAGTTTTAGTAGCTTGGCGATATCAAGCCATTAGCAATCACTAAATTAGCACGTAACAAGCAAGATCAAGCAAGGGCATCTTTGGCACTCCACTTGTCCAACTGTTACCTCGACTCTCGATCAAACTCACTTTAGGACAACCCGTACGAGTTCACGAGGGACTAACGACGGCCCACTAATTACATCCTGCTCGATATCAGTTATCACGTGGAACGTCACATTCGTAATTAGTAGAACAGATTTGTGCGCGAGACATTATTCGAGCAATCCGTAATGGCTGATTACCAAATAAACATTAATTACTACCGTCGTCCGTTACAGAATGTCGAAGCGTCGCAACGACGCCATTCGACGATCACTTTGTTATCAATGTGTAATTAAGGTTTTTTTCCATCGTTGATTTAGACCAACCCACAGGAGTCAACCCGTCATTATCGCGTGATTATGCTTTCAACGTTCTCCGTTGGAGCAGAATATGTATGGAACTTCTGAAGTTTCTTCTTATACGGTAAATAATTAATTATCCTTTCTCGAATATGCGTCGCGGCTACAATGTTCTTATACAATTCCGCGAATTTCGAACTTTCGAAACTTTCGTATTTCTATTTTCTCGTAGTACGTGAATCGTTTTTCAAATTTTCGTGAAATATTTTCATACGTATGGGAATAATAAAAGGAAAAATTCGAGTCTTTGTTAGTCATTAAAATTACGTTACCGGTATATACAGTGGCCAAGAAAAATATTAGAACGTCATTATCTTTTAATGAGGCATATTTTTATCAAGTTGCAAATTTCATTCTCGTAGTATCAAATTTTTGTAGGCACGTGAAAGTATTACTAGCGAAAAATACGTGTTTAATCCCTGAAATGAAGGGAAAATTTTTGGCAACATAAAATTAATTAACAATGAGCTAAATTTTAAAATTACTTCTGCGTAGAATGTAAAAAATACGATCCATAACATTACACGTCTGAAGTATTAGTCCTGAAATAGAATAAAATTCTCTAATAAAGCCTGGTTCGTCCTATGAAAAAAATAATTACTTTCCACTTCTCGATAAAAGAAATAAACAAAAAGAAAGAAACAGTGCAACGAGAATGATGGAGGAATACCGTCTGAACTGTATCCGGAACACTTTCGAAACTTTCAGACCGACAGAACGACAGCCAATAAACGATCGACCGCGAGATTCAAGTTCCGCTCGAAGCGACGTAGAAATTTAATTACCCTGCCGTTGGCAGTTGGATATTATACATAGCTTTCCTCTAAAATAGCATTTTCAGCGGCCGCGAAATCGCTCACAAAGCCGCCTTCGTTGGCGCATAATTAAGCACGCGACACCATTCTATTCCAAGTTTCTCGAACGATCGACGACGATATAACGACATAATATTTAATCGAGAAGAGAGGGAAAAAGAAATTAGATTATAACTGTGAATCGACATTCACCTGGCGACTAATTAATTCGATAGAACGCGACAATGATTGGATATACGCTGTGATCGCGTGTGACAAGCAGAATCGTGCGTGAGTGGGCGCGACACGGAAAGAAAGGTAATAAAAGCATAACTGTCCATTAGACATTAAAACAGTGGGTTTATCCTGCGCGCTGGTCGAGTTGCCTCGCCTTTTTATTATTCACGATTGAATTTTGATCGTGGGTCTCGAACGTTCGTTTCTCTTCTATTTCGTTTTCCGCGGTCCCTTTTTGCAATGGCTATGTAATGAAAATGGATTATCGAGAGATTTTCGTGTTGTTATATTGGAAAATTAAGATGCATTCCTTTTACGAGATATTAGGTTGTCGGAAAAGTTTCTTTCGTTTTATGAGGAAATAATAGATGCACGTTTTTTGTTTTATATTATTTTGTCGAATTACGTACGATCCATTTTGTTCTGTTGAGGCGAACACCGTGACATTTCACAGACTTGATTTCACGTTTCTACGAAGGTGAATTGTTGTAAAAAACACGTTCACGGAAGAAAGACACTTTCCGGACAACCTAATACATAGTCTTTTGAAACCGATTGATTCTTTGATCGTTCCGATTCTTTCCTTTTTGTTTCTCAATTATGGTGTCTTTTGCACTGGATAAGTAAACAAAAATTATACGAGAGGCTGTTGTGTTCTTATTCTGGAAAATCGTAATGAATTTTCTTGTGAAATTTATAATTTTCTATATTCTGTGGACTCTTCTCTTTTTGAGAGGAATAGTTTTCTTGTGTCGAACGAGTAACAAAAGATACTCGATTTTAGTGTTATCTTGGGAAATTTAGAAGGGTGCTTTTGGTAAAATTTATAATTCGGTTGAATGAAAAAATTCTTGGATCGTAACGAGCTCGAAGACCTGAGAGAAGAAGTTAGTTTTCGAGATATCTTGAGTGGCCTTCCAAACAATGTAGAACGACGTTCTTCTCTGCCTCTCTTCCTTCCTTCGGTCTAACTTTTCTTTCAACCTAGAGTCTTCCGTTCCCTTTTGTGACCCATGATACCTCCTTTCTTTCTGCAATTTTTTGCTCTCTCACACTTCTCCGATCCCAAGGATCTCTTACTTTTATTCTGTTTATACTCGCTGATAAGAACACACCGAAATTACCATTTTTAATGAACTGTTATAGAATTTCACTGACCAGTTAACGGCCCGAATGATCTTCCATTTGAAGAATCTTCGATATTATCTTATGTCTTAACGTTAACGCAGAAACGATAAGTAAAAAATGAAATAAAGCTTCTTCTGAAACAAAATTATCTGCAGTGTTGAAACGATACGTAGGATATTTTAACTAAAGGGAACGACATGGATAACGTAGCTTAGAATTAAGACAGCAATTAGCCTCCATCGTTAAATTATTCGAAGACATCGTAGACTTTAAAGGAATTTCTCTCTTTCTCTCTGTCTCTCTCTTTGAAAATTGGAAAGATCAATTCAGATTTCAGGTAGCGTTCGAAAAATTCACGTTGCATCTTGAAAATGTACTCGTTCGAAATTCAACATAGCCGGATATTTATACAGGGTGGTTGGTAACTGGTGGTACAAGCGGAAAGGGGGTGATTCTACGCGAAAAAGGAAGTCGAAAATATAGAATAAAAATTTTTCGTTCGAGGCTTTGTTTCCGAGAAAATCGACTTTGAATTTTCGCTCGGTACGCGTGCACTTTATCGCGTCTTGTTATAGCGGATCTCACTGTAGATCGTTGTCTAGATGGATATTATCGCAGTTTAAGTTTGTTTTTGCCGTAACGGAAAATTAGGAATACATAATGAAATAATATGAAGTAATCAAAAAGTTTATTCTTACAAAAATTGCTGAAAATGTTGCAGTGAGATTCGTTATAACGAGGCGTGATAAAGTGCGCGCGTACCGAACGAAAATTCAAAGTCGATTTTCTCGAAAACAAAGCCTCAAACGAAAAATTTTTATTCTATATTTTCGACTTCTTTTTTCGCGTAGAATCACCCCCTTTCCGCTTGTACCACCAGTTACCAACCACCCTATATATTTAAATAGCCATTCATTTTTCATAATGCGTTTAGTTACACAGGAGAAATGACAAGTATAGATGGACAAGTGGCTTGTGAATTTTTCACGTGGCTTAAAACACCGACGAATGGAATATCGATGACCTGTAAATGGCCTTTACGAATAGGAATTTACGCCTACGCGCTTTAAAACACTGGACGACCTTTTCAAGGAGCCCTTTGCAAATGTTTAGAACCTTCAGAAACCTTCGTACGCGCAGTTCGGCAAAGAGCAAGAAATGGAACAGAGCTGTTAGGTTGTCCGAAAAGTTTCTTTCGTTTCACAAATGAAATAATAGATACCCAATATTTTTTATTTCATATTATTTCATGAATTTATGTATAATCCATTGTGTAGTAATAGAATAAAGTGGATCAAACGTAATTCGATAAAATAATACAAAACAAAAAATGTGCATCTAGAATTTCCTTATAAAACGAAAGGAACTTTTCGGGCAACTTAATACACAGGAGAAGCAAAAAATATTCGCTCGTACGAATCATATCGATACAAAGTTATACTTCACTTGAGGTTTCGTACGATTTTTCAACCAACCTGAAATTCACCGTCACGCGATACAGAATTTTTGAAAGCTCCGGAGGAACAATGATGGCGACCAGAGGAAGGTTGTTTTACACACGAGAAACGAAAATAGCGCAGGAGTAAACGGCGCCTGGGCGTCGATACGCATCGGCTGGTGACTATACTCGCGGAAAAGCCGCGCGGAAATAGGACTGCGTCAGCTTGAAACTTGAATGAGCGGGAACGGCACTCTTTTCAGCGTTACGGCTCGTAATTCCGAGCGCTATGCGGTTTTCATCGTAAGCGTTTGCACGAGCGACGAGTTTATTAGCGGGAGATGGGTGTCTCTTATCGTGCTATCCCTGATGTAGAGAAATGTAGATACAGTAGCGTGCAAGAGTATTAGGTTATCCATGATAGTGATCTCGTAATGGCCACTAATCATATCTTTAGCACTGCATCTATCAGAATGGTCGAAACGAGCAATTTATAATATTTCACGATGGATTATCACTAGTCTACGATCATACATTTGTTGTTTAGAAATTTGAATGATTTTTTTAGTAAAGTATACGTATAGATGAATGCTTGTCTCTTGCCTGAACGCAGAATCAGAAATGGGCAGTTTCGACTTTATCCAGCTCATTTCTACATTTGTGTCATTTTTAATTATGTAGGAAAATTGGAGTTTCAAACATAATATCCATGGTGTAGTCTGTTTTAGAATAATAGAGAAAGATGGACTAATGTTCGGCCAGGTGTCTAATATTGTCAACGCGTTGCACAATGCTGCGAGTGATGCACTCATTCGTGGATCCGGTGAAGTGGTTTACGGCCCTCTGGCCGCACATGCGACAATGTGGACGCAATATACAAAATGCGTAAATTGCTGTCACAAAGAACGTGCCGGTGAGTAGATGCTAAGAGCTCCGTTGCATTTACGCGCTTCGCGTCTCATTCCATGTAATATTTCGTTCGAAATGCAACGATAATATCGTAAAGTTTAACCTACGATACTATTCGTAGGTATCTGAGCACTGTATTCGCCTAATTGTAAATATATAAAATATGATTCAAACGAATCTCTTTCATGTAATTTCGATTTTCGATATTTTCTGAGGCAACGATCAATAGAAGTTTCGCTCTTTCCAAGGTTAGTAGCTGCTGAAAACGGTATTCATTTAATTAAAAGGGATAGAAGAACAATAAATAAAATTAGACGAAACAGCGTCTATCGAATTTATTTATTATAGCGTTTTCAGGGATATTCCAAAAGTTGATATAGATTTTATGAAGCATTAGACGTTCGTCGACACTGGAACTACCAGTCGAAATGACTGGTTTAACAATTTTATTTTAAAATTCTTACTTCATATTATATTTTTTCTCCGCAATGATGTAATGACTTTTGCAGGGATAGTTAGAGGAATAATATAATAAACTTTAATTTTGTTTCGTTCATTTAGAATAAAAGTAATTTTGTATCATGGCTACTGATACCAGTACCAGTCAAATTGACTGGTCATTCTGTAGGGCACAGTCGTTGGAATAAGATCTGATTTCTCGTTTTATAAAGCAATATTTTTACAAGCTTTGAAAATGAGTAAGCAATTGGAAGCATCCGAATCGTTGCAAAAAAAGATCGTTGCAGTCGTTCGTTTTATTCCATTCCGATCTTATTCCAATTCGTTTTATTGATAGGTGATTTGATCCTGATATTCTATTTAACGTATTTAACGATCCTATTTAACGTTAAGATATCAGATCTATTATCAAATACGTGTATTGGAAATATATTCACAAGGCTCGTATTTGTTACAAACCTTTCGTTAAGCTATTGCATTATAGTAATATGGTGATTGCTGGTATACCTCGATTACTAATTTATTTCCTACGTAGTAAATAAAAGCAATATTCACAACGAATGTATAAAGAAAAAAATGAAGAGGAGAATCGACTGAAAATACTCATTGTTTCTAGAACAGTACAAATCAAATTAATTACTCGAGCAAATTAAAACGTTACCGCCATAGCGTTGGTCTTGGGGTACCTGATTCCAGGAGGAAGATAATTAAATCTACGAGGAAAGCAAAACCAAACGTCAAGGGTCGCGAGAGTAGAAGCATTTCCGACCACTTAATCGCGCCAAATGTTTTCTTTCCAAGTTGAGACAAACCCCCGTTCTCTTCTCGTATCGCGAAAAGCTCGAACGAACCAGCTGAAAATTTCGCCACGGGACTATTTTAGATTTTAATTTAGATATCACTCCGTACGTTGCCACAATGCACCTTGTGATATCACGAACGGCAAACAGATTGATCGAGCTAACAGATCACCACGCTTCCGGAAATCTTACGAAACGAATCTACGCTATTGCTAATATTTATTGCATTAATCAAATATTAAACATACGCATCGGTGTTGAACATCGATCGTTCAAAGTTTACAAAAATCTCTGATCGATTAATTCTTATGGTTGAGAGGAATTAATCATCGAGAAGGTTGATTTAATCGCCTGATTAAATTAGTCGCTGATCGGTATTAAGATAATTTCAGATGGTTAATCGTTGGTCGTTGATTAAAACTGGTAATTAATAAATTGAAAATCAGAGGAAATAAACGTGATACGTTCGCTTCTGCCGATTTTTCAGAGTTTAACGTTAAATTAGATTTCAGATTTGTTGCCTTCGTGATTATTCAAAATATTTAAAATTGCTTGACAGAATTAACGTCGGTTTTTATCAAAACAGAAACATGTACGAAATATCGATCATGAATCACCGATTGTTTTTAATCATGATTTGTCGAACAGCTATTCAATATACATAAATTTGCGAATTATATTACAGATATATACGCGATATCTATCTAAATACCGTTAATGGCTAAAGCTGATTAACACTAGATTTGAGGTTCGATTCAAACATTAATTTCACAAGAAGAATTTTAGCAATTAATCCAATTGATCCGATTAATTGTGGTATTTTAATTACGATCGATAATCAAATATTTCAATTGCATTCGCTAATCGTTAATTTCGTAAAATATTGTTCAACGATAACTTGTATCTCTTTTATTATTAGTGTTGGGAGAATACAAATCGTAACACAGAGAAACAATATGAAATTACATGTATTATTCGTACATAGTTAGAAAGTTTATGACGAAAGTTTTTGCAGTAAATGAGAAATATCGCGTGTTTATTGAATCTAATTTAATAAAACAAAGGCTTGATTGATTTTTTAAATATATTTAAGAAGACTAATATTTTCAAGGCGAGCAGTAAAAAAAGATTTGTCCTATTTCTATCGACTTTGGTTTCCTTTATTGTATCGAATACACTGAAAAAATATGTACGCTCTGATCAGAAATTTTTTTTAATTTTTAAAAGAATATTCGACAAATTTAATTTTCATGCTTCTCGCGTGAAATTAACGAAGAACGAATAAACAGTGAAATAAATAAGATAATCGAGATACGAATGAAATAATTTGTTAGAAGCATCGCGAAAGTTACAATATTTTCAGTTGGTTTCCCAGCTTTTTCGATGCTCAATGATATAGAAAGTTTCTCGCGTGGTTCACGGGAAACAAACATCGAGAATCGTTGACCTTATCCGCTACTAATAAATCGACCACAGGTAGAGCTCCTAGCGAACCTGTCGGTTACAGTTACGATCACATTATGAAAACTGATGCTTTGCCCTCCACACCAATCCACGTAATACGGTGCAGCTATTTTTTCTGCAGCTCGAAAACATGCGTTCGTATCGATGAGTACTTACCACAGCTGTGTACTCGAATTATAGTTTATTTCGTTCGAATATCGTTGATTCGTGTTAATCGTGATCGAAGAATTATTAACAATGTAAAATATATCGATTCGATGGCTCGTAATCAAATTTGTATCATATACTTAAACGTTAGATTATTCCATAATAAATATCGTTTCCAAATAAACAGCATAAATCTAATATTGATAAATTGTTAAAATTACATTCGATAAACTAATTTAAAATTGAGTAAATCATGAATCTGACGTACTAGGTAGCTAGTATATAAATATATTCCAGAATATGATACGTAGTTATTAAATAAGAGACGTCTGGTACATTTTATCTGGTACATTTTATGTCAGAATAGTGTTCAATTCTGTCAATTAAACGAGAATAAGAGATCCGTGTTATAATCTAATATCAAACTAGAAAGTGTGATTTAATGAATAAAATAGTAAATTATCACGACAGAATTATTAGTTTATTAATGTTTTAAAATTTTAACAGTGTTTAGTTTAAAAGCTAATTATACCTATGTGTAATAAACGCTCCGTAGAATATTTATAGTTAGAATAATTAGACGGCCGTACATAAAACAGTAACCAAAAAGTATTTACCATGAACATTTCGTATTTACCGGGAAACCGAAACGTTATGACGAGAGGCAGGAAGTTGAAAGGAAATACAAATGAAATAACGCGAATGATACATTATATCGCTATTTGATTTCATAACATTCTCGTTAACATCGAAACAAGCAACGCAAGTTTGTTTCGGAAAGCACCCTGCAGGCAGCACAAACAACATACGCGCTATTTACACGCTCCAATGCAATACGAGTCTCAACTTTTACTTGCTAGCGAGTTTCAAATTATCATTATCAAAGCCACATTTCATTAAAGTAGCATTTCATGAAATCAACAAAGCTGCCTAATAAATTTCATCGATCCTCGTTTGCTGAAACCGCAATTGTCAGAATATTACGGTTAAGGAGCTAAATTATTTGTAGTATCTATTTGTTTATCAGATCACCATCGTATGTGCCAGACGCGAAGATTGCTCACAGCAAACAATCCATTTACCTTAGTTTTGCACCTATGCTATTTACTATAAACATTATAAACATTACTATGAACATTATAAACTTTCAGAACTTGTCGTCTTTAAAACAGAGAATAAGTTAACCACAGCTAAAACTTTCGAATGTATTTTGTCAATTACAGTGTCGAGTACCTTTCGTCGATCGCATCGTTTATTATTTCAACGTCACAGTTTCGCTCGTCCTTGTCAAAATTATTCGCAACTGAGCCAACAAGCAGAAAATTAGAAAGTGATGACGACGGTGGAAGCCGAAGAAGCGAAAACAAACTCGCGCTACTAACAACAATTTCTCCCGCCCAATGAGAATTTCCGTTGTTGTCAATGTTTCGAATAAAACCGTCATTTGTATCATTGAAAAGCTGGATGAAACGCGATTGCCAGAAACGAAATGACAAAGACGAGAGAAGATGGCCGTGTTCATCGCCGAGTCTCGTGATCTTCATTCGAACCCGTGCGATCTCGCTTTGCTCTGGCGATACGAGCAGCAGTGATTACTCTTCCTGACAACTTAGAACTGTTAATCACTCGAGATTCTTATCGAGCCGCGATTTCTAGCCCGAGTTTGCCTCCGTTTTTCGGCCACTATCGACCCCGTGCACATGCTTCGTGTTACGTTACTCCGCGAGGATGTGAATATTTTTTAATTTAGACCGATTAAATGTTTCGTATTAGGGTAATTATTTATAAAAAAATTATATTAGATTATATTTATATAAAATTCCTTGATCATTTACTTAACTATATTTATTTGCGGTATACAATTATCTACTTAACGACGTACTTCTTTATAATACACATGCGAATATTTCTTTCTTCGATTTACACAAAATGAAGATAAATGTAAAGTTGGCTAAAAAATTATTCAGATATTCTCAAGCTTGTTGCAACGAAATCGAGAATCAACAAACAACAATTTATGATACGTCGCTATTTCACAGAGGCTACGAACCATAATTTCCTCAGACGAATGATACACAAATGAGGCAAAGTGCTTCATCGACTACGTTATCGTCAGCCCATTTCAGTGCCGGGACAGCCTGAAATAATCGTAGTCACAAAATAGTCCTGTGGTGCTGGATCGCCGAGGAATACTCGGTGGATGAGCCATTTCACGGGTTTTAAACATCATCCCATCGAGAAAGAGAAAGCTGCGCTGTCCTATTCTCCGCTCTCTTGCGACCTTTCGCTGATTTCCTCCGGTCGGAGCACAAAAATCCCAGCGGATGTGCTCGATATCCCGCTATCATTCCCCTTCTTATTCCCTCCGCTTCCTGATTTCCACCCCACGTCCTTTTCTCCGCCTCTTTTATCGCGACCAAAAACTAGTTAGCTCGTAGTGACGTAAGCCTCAACTAGGGAAAGGTACGCGGGGGTGACGCACCCCTGGTACGCTGCAGGGCTCAGGACTGTTCAAAGGGCGATTTGTCGACAGTCAACATGACAAAGACATTAGTCGTCGGTAGCTTCACCCCGTGGCGGAAAGCAACGGAACCCTCTTGCCGCGACCCATTAAGAAGGAAAGGGGGTGGGATCTGGTAGCGAGGCTTGACGGGGTTGTCTCGCGAAATTTCGGCCAAGCGATCGTCAAAGGATATCACGTCGGGACAAATTGATTTTTTTCGCTGCCGACCCTCCGCTCTTTCCGGCATCCCCTGCGTCACCATCTCCGTTTAGAGGATAGACAAATACGATTGTCGACGGTTAACACGTGTCTGGCCAGAGCATGTTTCATGGAAAATGCTTTTCCGATCCTCGGTGTGCGTCCTGCTAGAAAAAGGAGGAAATTACAGACGGTGTTTGAGTTTTTGTCAAATTGGATAACGCAAAGATCGAAGCGAATGGAAGATCAACGCGTCTGTTCGAGGCCCGATTTTTGGAAAATCGTTTGACGTATGTTTTGGGGAAATGGATGAAATTAGAGAATATAGCCGAATTGTGAAAAGAAGAAAAATCGAAGATCATGGTACACTGTGCAGGAAAATAACGGAGGAAGGAATTAGAGACTGGTCGAGTTGTGGAAAATTGAAACGAACTGTGAAATTAACGCGTCTGCTCGGAATTCGTTTTATAGAAAACAATTTAATAGTCGTAGATGAGTATTTTTTGAAAAAAAAAGAATAATACATATACGTTCATAGAATTTGCGCATTTTTCTAACGTATAGTATAAGAAATAAATTGTGTATATTTTAAAAAATCAACATACTTTGATAATATTGATTCTTCCGAGACTTTGATTCTTACAAAGGCCATGCAAAGCTATCGAAAACACACAAATCTGTCCCCCTATCGCAAAACTTTACGCTATCCAGTATCAGAATCTCGTTTTCCCGCGCTCACAGCACGCACACCACCCACGCATCCCGTTTCATTCCTCCGTTTGGCATTCCAGAGACGAGTACCGATTCCTCCAGCCCGAGGGCAGAATCCTGGGATTCTCTGGTTGGAACACGTTCTCCCTTTTCGTCTTTCGTGCTCGTGCGAATGAAGGGGCTTCGAAAAGCCTGCAGGTACCTCGGGGCGGCTCGATTTCACGAGGCATGTGGAAATGATCGGTGAAAATATATACGCGCGCGGTATCAAAAATGCAAATACTCTTGCGACAGTTTCAGCAAACTAGAATATCCAGATGTTACGTTAAAATTGATCTTTAATTGCAGAATCGATAGTTTCGCCTTTGCCACAGACGTAGTCTCTCAGATTTATTTGGTATTTTAATTTTCATACAATACAACGATTTAATAAATAATCTACGCCTCTCTGCGATTTCATATTATCGAAAGTGCGAAACTGTGAACACTCTGCAATAATAATTATTGATATACTTGTTTGTTGTAACGATACGGTTATTTGTTAAACGCGTTTTAAAAATAATACGACTATCAAAGAAACTTCTTGGCATAAAAGTTCTTATCAAACCGTGGTGATAAAATAATCATTCAAACTTATCTGAGAATAGACTGGTCTGTGATCAAAGATCGAAAGAAAAATAAGTAATTTTAAGGATAGTCGATTTACAATGAAAAATTAATGTTATTATAGAATATTTAATGTTGATGGTAATATTTATATTGAAGGTAAATTGTTACGGATAGTTCGTTTCGAATCGTAAACTTATGATTTCTCACACCGAGAACAATCGATGTTATCAAGCATGAAATTATTTTTTCTATCAAAAATAAATATTTCGTTTGGTAAATTGTTTTTATATAGAACGAAAAGTTGTACGAGCCAGTGTAATAGATAAATTAAAGATGATTTCGTTCAAATTTTCGAGAAATGGGAAAATAAATGACTCTGCCGGTTAAATATTAAATTTGAAGGGGAGGATATTTGTTCCAAAATAAAATACGAATTCTGCTTTAGTTCCACTGAAAATCTATACAGTGTAGTCGTTTATTCATGCTTCAGGCTAACCAGCCTATTACGAAGGAAATGGGTAAAAATATATACTTTAATATACAGATATTTTCCATTAAAACGCAATAATAAATATTCTTCTGATAAGCGAACAATAGGAAAACTATAAACTTAGAAATTGAGATATTTTATAAACAATTGAAATCCATTAGAGTAGATAAACACTATCGCAGAATTGGGATTATATTCATAAACGTGTGGATTATTTTTATCAATTAAAATGCGTATACATAACACTAGATACGTCTAATGTTTACAAATTAGAATATAAATACGAAATTCTCGTAAAGGTATTTTTTCATGGAGACTTTCGACTTGTGGAGTATCGGTAATGTGCATTTAATGTATGATATGTATAATGTATAATGAAATGTATGAATTATTACGTTTGAATCATATCAGAGATATATAAATTACCATGTATGATTACAATAAATGTGTAATATCTAGCGGAAACGAGGGAATTTGTAATTAAAATTAATAACATTCATCGAGTTAATACTCGATCGTTGTTTGCAATTAGTTATTCAAGAATTCGTAATCTATCTAGATGTGTCACGCAATGATAAGAATTTCTCTCCGATCTAAATACTACGATGGCAATTTGACACGCGCAAGCATGAAACGGCCCATGTTAGAATTTCTTTATATCGAGAGGTAAAATTTTCTGTTGCTATGTGGCCGAATAAATCACGAGTACGAGGTAAAATTTAGTACCTATTACTGCCCCACGTCCACGAGGACCAAAATATTCCACCTTCTGACATGGAATTTTACCTCCTGGAAAGAAGTTTTATTTTCCTCGTTCGAAGCTAGGCCACTGCAAAATTAAATAATTTAGATCGCAATGAAATTTTTTATAATTTTATCGTCGTCGTCGCGTATTCGATGCCCGTGTACATTTTCGTTTCTTCTTCGGTTCTTCGTGGCTTGATAAAGAAAATATTGTTACAAAGACGAACAAGTGCGGTTTATAAGAAAACTGATTTATCTCGTGTCGACAGATTATCATTCGTCGCTATAGAATCTAAAAAAAAATTATATAAAGTAGTCAAGCAACCTCTCTCGATGTAATAAATTTCTAAACAAATTTCTATCGTTATTCTCCAATTCCGTTCCCTTCGAACGCTCGTCAAACGCTATTCCCATAAATCACTGAGACATTTAGCCGTTAACACCATAATATCCGTTCTTCCAAAAACTCTGATATTCAGCGCGCGAGAAGTCTCTTAAAAATTGCTCAAAAGTCTCTCAACGATTTCACGCGAACGGTAGACAAAGAATAACTCCGTTAAGTAAGTTGCACGGCCGGAGATCGCTAAAAATTACCTTAACGATGCATAAACGACGTGCATCAAGCGACTTTATCACTCGCTCGCGATACTCAACGTAAAGTATGCGAGTAGAGCGAATACCATCTCATACCAGCATCGTTGAATCACCCCCAACGCTTAGTTATTTGAATTGCAACACGGTTCAGGGATGTTTAGGCGAGGCTGCAAAGTGTTCGGTCTCGTAAAGCTCGTTTTCGATGGCTTTTATCCTCTTCGCAACGTTGCCGACGATACGTTCAAGTGTTTTCGTCGACCATTAGCGTATTAACCTATCGTTACTGAGCCGTTATTATATTTTTCCAGTCACCATAACGAGCTACTGGAGAAATTGGAGCATCGGTAGAATCTAGTGCCGATTTTATGTCAATTTTCAGACACCGATAAACCCATCTTTTATGGTTCCTATCGATAATGCGTTGCCCTCGTTGCGCGTTCCGGTATTTTGTGTTACGTTTTATAGCTTTGGTTTGGCTTGTAATACGGTGCCGATGGGGCAAACAGAATTGAGAAACAGCATCGACTATGATAAAAATTTTGCGATCGTTACGTGTTCCGTGGCATCCAGTAATTTAGAGAAAAGTCTAGAAAACGTAAAAGAAGCTTCTATTGTCATTTCTATCCTTTAAAGAGCCGGAAAATTAATATTTGCAGTGATTAGAAACGACAGTGATGATGTTGAAATGAATATGATAATATAAAGTAAGACAGCCTCGAAGGCTTAGTATCCACGAAAACTAGCGAAAAATTCAACATAAACATTCTAGAGCTGTGAAATGATTTCGAATTTTTGGCGGGTAGCGTAATCTCGTTCGAATATGTTCATCAGCATCTGACGAAATATCGCGGAAAATATCGGCGACATATCTGGGATCGATAATTTTGGGAATTATGCTTCGTGGTCGAAGTGGAATTCTCCTAAGGAATGCCATTTAGATTGGTGTCGAATATGTTCGAGGATTCTCAACATATGGCAAATCGTGTCACGCTGGAATTTGGTACACGATCTGGTCTAGACATTTATAAATGAGGGAATCTAAGGTTTAAAGGATTGAAATTCAGCCAAGTACGAGTGGTTCGCCTGTGTTTTCGACACCAAGCGCGAACTAATATCGCCGCTTTTACGGTTATGGATTCTCGCCGAATTGACGCGATGGAAACAAAAAAGCAAGGGGTTCGGTTGGGAAAACTGTTGAAACATTTTGATGAAAGAGGCAACGAGATTTATCCTCGACATGGGCAAATTTAATTTTGCTCTCTGGAAATTGACTATCTATGAATTTGCTAAACTAATGATTTCGAATCTAACTGGAAAATGAAATTTTAAGAACGATAACAACAGGGTTAATTTGACGAAACTCGCTGAAAATGAAATTCCCGGTTCTGCATGACCAGGCGAAAAGAATTTCGCAAAATCACTGGGAACATGAAGGATTATAGTTTAAAACAAGCAGAAGCAAGTTCTATCGGCCGACGAGATTAAGCCAGACGCATTTTATTATCTCTGGCCAGCGGCACGAAAAACGACGGAACTTTCCGACAGCCCTAATAATTCATTAACGTAAAGCCGCGGAATCCATGCTATCGCGTTCACCCGTTGCCCCCATTTCTTTGCCTGATTTACAACCGATGAAATTCCAGCTGCACAGGTAAAACACGATCAACTGGCCGAAATTTCGAAACACCGCGGTATGAATATGGAAATGCGGCTTACAGTAACCTCTTGTCTTTCAGAGAAGCTACGACCGACCACACGCGAGTTTCTAAATCGATTACCTAACTTGCCTGACAAACTCACCAGAAATAATAAACGGTAGTTATAGCCGCATTGAAAAATCTGAAATGAAACGGTCAAGTTATTTCAACCTGTGTGTTCTCGCGATATTTTAAACTCTCGTTTTCACTAAAACGCTGAATATATATGCTTAGAATCTCGATCTCGATATTGAAAATAATTGTTTCCGGGCCATTTTCATTTATGCTCTGACAATCGTAAAAGATATTTGTTGTTATTTCTATACTCAGAGATAGGATCTGAATAGTTATTGTTTTATTGAATGGATAAATCTATCACAGCGTTCTGAGCCAAAAAAAACCTTTATTGCACGTGCTTACAAAAAAAGCTAGGGATAAAAACAAAAAGGCATCTTAAGCCTATCGATTAAATCTATCGATTGTAATTAGGATCATCCTCTAGTTACTATTTTTTATAACTAACGCATCTGCATATGGATGGCGAGCACGAACTCACGTTGTCATTTTCAACAATATTTATACTAAAAGTCTTGGAATATCTAGAACGAAGATAACCATAAAAGAGATATAGTTTGGAACACGAAAGATTACCGTAAAGATTTCGATGGAATAACGTGATTCCACAGACGAAAATTGAGATGTTCGTAAGTAAGCTGCGAAAGTGCTTATGCAAATTTACGTCTTTACAATTACGCAAACATTTGTTTCACTCATTAAATATCATAATAAATTCAATGGACTAGATGTCTTCTATATTCCTATGCATTATCCGTATCTTTTAATTTTCTATTAGGTCGTCCGGAAAGTTTCTTTCGTTTAATAAGGAAATAATGGACGCACAACATTTTTCCGTTTTATATTGTTTTATCGAATTACGTGTGATTCATTTTGTTCTATCAGAATAAAGATGACAACGTTCGACAAATTAGGTTTCACGTTCGTATAAAGATGCGTCGTTGTAAAAGACGTGTCTGTAAAAGAAAGACACTTTTCGGACAACTTATATGCGTATAAACGTTCTCGCTCTAACCATAAGCAACGAATATAATACAAAATTGGTTTGTGATGATAAATCGTGTCGATTTGCTTAATTTTTAGGGAAACAATGTTCACGGAACAGTGTTAGCGGAAGTTCAGGGACTTGTTTCCGGAAACGAGTCGAAAAATGTCGCTCTTGAAGCCGGAAGCAATCGAAAGTTTTGCTGCAGCTTGGCAAAGAGTACTGGGAACCGGCGTGTTTTTGCATGGAACTGCAATTTTTCGACTTGTGTGTGTGCGCGTGTGTATGCTCATAACGAAAGTATATGAGTGTTAGCAGTTTCTGCTAACGTAATTGATTGTTTAGAAGACAAGTAGCGAGTAAAGGGTTTTTAAATTTCTGTTCAACGCTAGTTATCCTCTTGACTGTTGGAAAATTTGATTATTTGTGAATTTAAACTTCTAGATAATGCTGATGTCAATATGTAAAGGAAGCTATTTTCGTTATCTGGATGGCCGATGGTGAAGAATAAACTGGCTGAAAGGTAGCGTGCCAAGTTGGCCAGGAAACCGAAATGTCAATCGATGAAATCACGCTCATATAGAAGATACTTCAGAATTCTCTACAAAATAGAAATGTATATTGACTGCAAAAAGCATTTGCACATGCCCTTATTTTTCGATACGGCAGTTTTTCTTTATCAAGATCTACGTTACGTATTCGTAGTATCAAATTTTTATGATCGTACGAAAGTACCAACAAATAATATTTTTTAAATTTAATATATTTTGTTTATATGTGTTGTAGATTTAGAAAAATAAATTTAAAAACTTTCATATCTTGAATTTCTTGAAATTGTAGAAAAGTAAATAAATGTATCCTTATTCTCGAGACACTGATTTAAAGTGATCCACGAAATTAGCCATATGTAAATTGAAGAGAAAATTGCGAGGACAATTGGGAATGTTCGGGAAGGTAGTAAAAGCCGCGAACCCGCCGACATAACATGAATTATCGGAACAAAACTGGGCTGTGTGAAACTTCAGTCCGCAATTTATTGTCCGGCTGACAACTTCGCGCAACATTTTTGGGTCAGATGATAACAAGAGATGAAAAACCTGTCACGTGTAGCAATATTTCAAAACCAGAGAAAAAAATATAGAAAAGCAGAAAAAATAGAAACAAACGGATGCCTGAAGCTTTTCATTCACAAATGTAAAATCAATTTGTAGAAAATGATACTACATCTTCCTGTCACAAGCCGCCCCAACATATAAATCCGTTACGTGTATAGTCATATCGTCACGATTTTTCTTTACCTCTTTAATACGTTTAAGCCAATAATCTTTCACAATTAGATTTTAATATTAATTATGCCTTCGTAATTAAATTTTTCTTCGATTGTAACGAAGAGAATCAAAGTTATTCGAAGATTGATTAAATTTACGAAACATTCTGAAACAAAAATTTATTCTATAACATCCTCTCCTTTTACTTCAATTTTCTCCCACGATTTTCCTTCTTTCTTTTTATAATTCTCAAGTCGTAAATGTTATAAAGAATTATACTCGTAAAAATAATAAATTGAAATAGTAAACTATAAAGCTTGGAAAAAATTTCCCGGCTCGAAAATTCACGCGTCACCCATGCAAAGACGCCGGCGACAGATTAACCGTTTGTTTTATCGAAAACGAGCTTCCAATATCCGAAAAACTTGGCGTAGCTGCGCGTAATTGCGAGCCACGAAGACGTGTCGTTCGATCACAACCACGTTTCAGCTCCCGAGAAAGGACTGCAGAAGTCAAGAAAGCCTCGCGAGCAGAGAACGCGGTCGGCTGGAATTCCGCGCGAGAAATATTCTCAAACATAATCATTTTTCGATCTTGGTAATCTCGCGATCGTTCCTGCTCTGCTCACACGTTTCGTGTTTTCTTTTCGATGGACAATTCCCTCTAAAACTTCATAGCGGAACGATCGATTCGAATATTTCCACGGCAAACATTTTTAAGCAGCCGAGAGCCTTTCAACTCGACGACCGTTCGATCACGAGACAAACATTTCCAATCAACGACGGATAGAGGAAGCCGCGTAGTTTTTTTTCAGAAAGTGTAACCGGTGAGCTTCAGATAGCGTTCGATTTCGATACGAGTCGATAAATCGTATTTGCGACATGGTTTTCAGGTGAAAGAATAGGCGAGAGAGCGTTTGTTCGATTTTGTTGAAAGAGGGAAAGAATACGAATGAGAAGGATGAGCGAGAGCGTTTTAGTTGAAGCGTTTATTTGAAAATTTAAGTTAAGAGGCTGTCGAACATATTATTTTGTGTACGTGAACGAGTGAAGATCGATTTATTAAACGGGCCGTTTATTTTGAAAGTGGGATATGTCCATTCCTTGAAACAATTGAGAGAATGAAAAATGTATGTGTACTTTAATGTGAACTTTTTATTTATAAACAATTTATAATTTCAATTTATCTTGATATATTCGTTTGTTCTGATTAATTAAACGTTTGTTAATAAGTGGAATTGCACGACCACTTGCTTTGAATTATTTTAAATCTGTACTTTAATCAAATAGTCGCGGTATCGATAATAATCAAAAACAAACGATGGTGAACAAGTTGTTTAAATGCGATTCGGTAATATGCTTGTAAATAATTATTACCTTTAATAAATTATTATTATTACAGTTAAATTAAACTGTTATACTTAAATGTAATTATTATTATTATTATTTACATTTATATCGAATTACTTTACGAAAATGATTTACTTTTGTATCAGCAATTCTGTAGTTTTCGATACGTAACATCTGAAAATGCAAGATTGAAGTTGCAGAATCTAGCGGTTCGAAAATCAAAGCTATGTAAAACCGAGCATTTTTAATATATTTTACACGTTACTTTGACATCATATTGGCTTCACTCGATGCTTCGTTCGATGAATGGACCGCACAGTGACACCTGATCGGTGCGCACAGCTGAACAATCGCATGATCGAAATGAATTTTTACTGTTAATTTAACCATCATCCTTACCTTTATTATTACAAACCTTTTTGTTCGACCATCGTACAACTAACTGTAGCAAACCATGCAGAGCGAGATTGTCTCTAATTTTGTTTTGGAACATAAACGAATAATAACGATAATAACAATAAATCATACACAAAGTACGTATCCCATTAAAATAGATCAAATTACATACAAAGCAAAAGTATCAAAGCCACCCTACTTGCCCCCAACCATCGCGACCAAATTTACTATTCAACAAACCGTTTCATCCCCGAACTAACCCCCACGTATCTGTCAATCATCGTAACAGCTAAAACACCTTTGACATCAACGATCGAACTTCCGACAGAGAAAAAAATCACGCTGAGTCCATAACCGGGGTTAGGATCTTTCATCGTGGTGATTTTATCGAGTTACGAAAGGAGAAATTAGCACAGAAGTCAGGCAAAGGCTCTGGAAATTTGATTTCCTCGCGACGCCAGATGTTTCGTGGCTCGTTCCTTCCTTTTTTTTTCCTCCGATCGCTTTTCTCACCGATGTGAAACAATAACGACAGAAGGAGAATCGAGCAATTTCGTCGCTGCGTGCAACACTCCTCGCCCTCCCATTCGTAAAATCGTCATCGAGCGCTCGCGATAGGAAAACGAGCGGCGAAGTTATGGGCTTCTTCGTTCGACGGGCAATCGAAACGAACCGTATCGTCCAGATGAATTTGCTGTTTAAAACGGCCAGAGACACCGGCTGGTGTCGGCTCGTTAATGGGTTCGATGGTTATTGAAACGCAGGATGAATGAGACTCCATGCTGCGAATGCTTCTCGCAATGGCTAGTTGTCGCGACTATTATCGCGAATATTGCCGGGAAATCGAGGCGTTTAGCTTTAGTAGGCGGTAGATTCTTCGCGGGCTTATAAGGAAAGGATAAAGAGCTGCAACACTGGGAAATAGAATTGAAATAGGAGAGAAATAATTTCGAACGTTCTTAAGGAAAACGATGCAGAAATCGATGCGAGTTAGGAAAGTACGAAGCTCTGTTCCAGTCGTTTAGTGATTTCAGTCTACGGAAGTTTTGAGGGAAATTGTCAAAGAATAGTACGGATACTTGTAGCGATTGTTTCTGTCTTAAATATAGAACGAATTTTAGTTTCTCTTGTAATTAATTGTTATCAAGAGACGAACATTTATAATAAACGATTGTATCTTAGATATATGACGAATTTTTGTTACTTGTAGTGAAACACTTCAGTGAGAGAAATGTATAGAAAAAGTATGGAACATGCAAAAGCAATGAATATCCCTTAAACATTGAACAAATTGAATTAATATCCAATTAACCAATTAAAAGAAGAAACCAATTAAAAAACCAACGCGAATAGTCGAGTATACAATATCGTCGATTTCATTCGACTCACCGAATATTCGTCGACTCCAATGATCACCGATCCTTTCTGCCTTTGCGTGGACTCGCTCGATCTTCTGTAAAAAAAAAAGAAGAAGAAGAAATTAGAAATAAATCAAAATGAAGTGTTTCATTCCGATAATTTATGGATAAAGTTGAAAGACTTCCGTTTTCCTTTCGCATCAAGATCGAACTTTCGCGCCGACTAATTATCGAACGACACGGAGGTGGAAAAATAGTCGAGTTTTCTAGATTATTATCTGAGAAAAAGTTCATGCGACACGATTACAAGAGATATCGTTATACGTCTCGAAATCATGGGAATTTTATGCAATATTGCTGATTTCAACGTCGTGCGAAGGGATTGCGTGATTCTTCTATGTAAAATTCAAGCAATTTCTGCTGTGTTACCATTTTTGTTACCATTTTCATCGCGTATCACTTATTCTACGATCTCTCGTTACCCGGCTTTCATACGTTTAACTTTATGTCGATATTTTAAATTTACGTTTTGATAAAAAAATACTACAGAAAAAGGGAGATTCGCTTCTTCATTTATAATGTAAATTAAAGGAGTTAAAACGAATAGAGACAGCACGTAACCTGCAATAAAATCTTCAGCAAGAACGACTCTAAAAAGTCGTTGGGAAATGTAAATTACCAAGTCTGTTTAGTACCTTCGACTGATCCTGATAATATACCGTATTTCGGTACTATCCAGACCAAAGTACCTACTTCCATGGTGATATTAAACGCAACATTTCGTATAAAATTTCTTTATCCTCTCTATAATTGCTTTTCATCAAAAAAAAAAAAAAAGGAGCAAATTACTTTATAAATTCTTAAAAATCTGCTTCGTTCGTTACAGTCCTTAGAAAATAAATATAACGTATACTGTAAGTATACGACAGAATCTAACGAATAACGAAATTATTAAATATACTACGCTCGAATCTGACAGGAGTCACTGGCAAACAACAAACCAGAAACACAATGCAAACGCCGTTACATGTTCCTCGAACGAAATAAGCCGTCGTAATCGTTCACCAGGATTACGAACTTTCCACAAAATATGAACTCTTGCCCAGTCACGAAACCTGTTTAATAAAACAAATACCCTACAGAATTGGGATAAACGAATCCACCAACCGTCCTACCAAAACCGCTCCGTATTTCGTAGCCTAGAGAGAAAGAGAGAGAGAAACAAAAAAAAAGGAAAATTCGAGCGACCGAATCCCTCGAGTAAGCCTCGATTTTTCCAACTGGAAACGACCGGTTGACACAACAGCTCTCTGACCATTTTCGAAGTTGACAAAACGGCCAGGCGTTCGTTGCAACAGTCGTTTATCGCGAGACAAATCCATTTCGTCGGATCGCGTTCTCCGGATGTATGGAAAGCCGTATGGTCGATTCTAAACGAAGCGATTCCCTGTCTAATTAATATTCATAGGCGTAATTCGATCCGTGGCGTGAACTCCTCGTATCGCCGGATTATAACCGGGATATAGCTCCGGAGCAAGTAAGCAAACTAAATTATCGTTCGCCGTCTTGCGGCGATTAATTGTTTTCGTCCGCTTGCGGGAAACGCAGCCGGAAGTTGCATGTGCCTGCCGCGTGATGAACAACGTTATCTGCCACGACGGCGTTGAAAACTAGAGGAAACGATTAATAGGTCTTTAATTTCGCTTCGTTTGTTCGCGGAGAAGTGGTGGGAGATCGAGGTGGACCGTTTGAGAGTTTCGCGGGGGAATATCTCGCGGTCGTGAGGTAAAAGCTTGGCGAATAATTTAGAGCCGTGTCGTTTAAAAATGAGACTCTTCGAGCGACTGAGATTCTGCGAGAAGAAGTCTAGAAATTTTAGAATCATTGAAATTAGCTTGAGTTAATCGTTTTTAACCTACTTTTGTGCCTTGAAAGAGTTTTAGCATTGAATGCTAAAATTGCAAACTAGGCTACTCGGGTATTTTGAATATCAGCTTCGCGTAAGTCAATCTAGTTTTCCATCTTTATAACACGCTGAACTTCTGCAACTCGAGAATTCGTAGTTTTCACAAACCGCAACTGCGCCTACTTTTTTAACCAATGCGTAACATTGCGTACAATGCCATTCTGGAAACATAAATCAAAACAAGGATAAAAATGTTTAGAAAATAGAAATTTAAAGAAATTCTGCGATATTTTCATAAGAACGTAAAGAATTGTTAAAAGAGACAGAAAAATGTGTACCAAACTGACAAGAGAGTTAAAAACCGCAGGCAAAGTAAAATTTCAACAACTTTGCCCAACTTTACTCTAATTATATTTCCGTCGTCGTAGCTACCGTCATACGCTCGATATACTTAAATCGAGTAGCCGATAAGCGTAATCGCGTGATAATAATGCCGAGGAAAATCGCCAGGGGCGATCTAATAAATCGGCAATCCACTTTGGCCAGCGTAAAACCGACACCGTTTCATCCAAGTACGTGTACACCATCGCGCGCTCACGTTTCATCGACACGTGTATCTCGCACACGAACAACAGTAAAAACCGTTTAAACTGTCCTTCCAGTAAATAAGTTTTACGAGAGTCGCGACGTTTCTACTTTTCCAACCAACCAGCAGTTTACGAAACTTCGACTATAGAAACGATGCGTCACCGTTACCAGGGACTTTCCTAATTTCTATTTCCGTTTCCTACGATGACATCGGGATTTGTCATCCCCGCCCTCTGCGTGCCACGAAATTCGCTATGTTCTGTGTATCGTTAGACCTCAGAGACGCTTTTGTCAATAATAGAGAACGCGAGACGACTTCCGGTTACCGTTGCTCCGCTTTCGTCGAATTTAATAATCGTTGTTATCCAACTAATTCGATAAAGAATAAGCTGGCAAATGGGTCGCTTCTCCGCTTTTGCGAAATAATCCACTTGAAATTTATTTATTGCGTTCAAATTTATTAGACGCCATACGTTTCTTCTACGTATTCTATTTCTTATTATGTATATTGTTAATTTCTAGGGCACAAAAAGGAGCCATTGGAGTTACGCAATGGCTCTTTTAACACCGGGCGCAAAGTTTTTAGAATATCAAGAAGTTTCTAAAACACGATCTTGCTCGATGTTAAACAATAATAGAGACGAATGCGAATAAGACGAAACAAAAGCACTTAATTGTTTCGCTGTTGCACGAAACAGCGATACTTGTCTCCTGCAATGTGTTTCCGTTTAAAAAATACCTAAGAACTATGAAGAAAATCGTCGAAAATAAGGAAATATGCCTAAAAGTTCCCCGTCTTTCCGCTCACGAAAACTAACCGAAACTTCAGTCCATAAAACAGCAATCACCTTTGCGTGTTATACGATTCAAACTCGACGCACGTTCCTCCCCCATTGTTGAAAATAAACCGTCCAGAAAGAAAGTTCGAAAGGCGCCCAAACCTACTACGATCTATCAAGCTCATAGTCATCAATCTGCAATCGATTCACATTTTGTTAACTCCTAATAATAGCAGGAGACCCTAACAGCCCCTGGACTATTGTATCCTGGTGCGTGTTCAGGATACAGAGGAAATTCGGATGAACCCGTCACGGACGAGCAAATGGCCAATGACAGAGAGAAACTGCGTGGCGAAACTGAGTTCCTGGGAAAAGATACACAGACGCGACATCAGCAGGGACCATCGATCGACCAGTCGTCGACGGTGACTTATGACAGAGTCGCCGTTTCTGCCTTTCGTCGGGCCTGTTCAACCCTCCGGTTCGATTCGCAACTCGATTCAACGCGAAGCTTACAAGCTGCAGACTCCAGCCTGTCACGTGGAAAAACGTCAACTATCGTTCTCCTCTGGCGTTCTGGAGTATTTCATTGACTCGCTTTTCCTGTCGCCACGTGGACACCTTGCCGTGCGTCATTAATTTTAACGATCGTTAGAACACGACCAGCCGTGACGATCGTGTATTCTCGCACTCGTCTTCGGAGTAGAAACAGCACTGGTTTTTGATAGATGGCGATAGGATATAGAGGGAAAAGACACGGCGAAAGGGGTTTGAACTTTGGAGAAGATCGAGGGGTGTTGTTTGAGACACGTAGAATTTTTGTCGCCAATACGGTAAAACTTTCGTGTTTGCTGTTATAGCAACGAATTTTACAGTGGTACGGTGGTTGTTGGCGGTTGACTACGAGGAAATTAAATTAAATTAAATAGCTCACAGTTTAGTCCAACTTCGGTAAAGCGTGATTTGATAGAAGCTAAGTAACAAGTTCTAAACAAAGTCTGCAATTGCTGTAATCAGTGATAACCTGTACTATCGCCATATGAAAGATTAGCAATAGTCGAATATTGTGTCACGATCTAATACATTTAGGTAACGCGTTTTGTACGAATAAAATTAGCATGTATCTTAATACTTAAAGATCGATTGTGATGTATTGGGAAGTGGCTTGGAAACTATCTCGTTATATGTATACAGAGAATTATTTTTATAAGATCGTATTATGACAAGGATGCAGCAGCTTTAATAAATCTTCCGCAATATCGGCTAATAACTTCATAAAATTAACAACGAAATAGATGAGATGGAGATAATGCCAAAGTTCTAGGGTACTTATAACAGCTACTTATAACTCTGAACTAATGGTTTAAAAGGAGGGGGCGAGATAAATCCTAAAGCTTCTTGCAAAAGGCAATTACACGCGATAATATTAATTAGCGATTTTATAGAGTTTGCGAAGAAAAAGAGAGATGAAAACTTGTTATAATCCGGAAAGCAAAGCTAAGAGCCGCCAAACTTACGATCGCATAATAAAATACTTTCTTGTTTTGCGTGCCAGATTTACCATCTGCTCCACTGGAATACTGACACACAATTAGAAGACCGAACCTTGAGAAAATCAATACGAATCCTCGGCGGAGAAGAGACGAAAACTTTTCTCCATTTAGGCGGAAGTTGACTACTTTCCGGTTCGATCATATTGATCCTGTAACTGGAATATCTAATTTACCGAATATCCGATGTCAAAAACTTTCGAAGCCTTCGAGAAGATCTTTGCCATTCCTTAAATTTAACTTTATCTTCGGCAGAGATCTTCATCTAGGGAAATCCTAAAACCGATTCTTTCCTGATGTTTGCAAACATCCTATCCAATATTCTTCTCGGAAGCGTAGAGCAACGAGTCTTATTACGGAATAACTCGTTGTTTTAATCGAATGTGCGATCGGAGAACGGGAATCGGCGCGGCAATATTGAAAATTTGTACCAATTTCTCTGCTCCAAACGATACCGAAGCGTCCTAGCAAATATTTAGTCGACTATCTGCTTCCATTGTTTCCGTACTTTACCAAACCTGTTTACGTCGAATATTTTCTCAAAAGAGCACTTTCTGCCAAACGTTGCCACAAATGTCCTGGCCAACGATCCATATGAAAACCTGCGAAGCTACACATCGAACGAAAAAATCTTTAATCGTACCGCAATAACCGAAATCGAGCACGGCAATGTCCGGCAGTGCGCGTAATGTTGCCAAAATTCCTGTTAATTGCGATCCTGGCGACTGCCAGCGCGTCACACCATACGTGCCAAAAATCCTCTCGCGGCTCCACCTTTTTTTTTCCCGCCCCCGATTTCTATTGATTTTGGCACTTGAACCCGGTCGCGACGCTCACCCAACCCCTTCCGTCTTCTTTCCTCCGTTTAATAATAATCTGCACCCTTTCACCCCCTTTCCGTTTCTTTCTGCTCGACGGAGGCGCAATTATAAGCAGCCAGCTCTCGAGAATGCACTTGTAACGCGCGCGCGTGTTTCTTGCGCACGCAAGCACGTGCGTGCTCCTCGAGAGTCCTGCAATTATTCATCGAGCCACGGTCGACCGGGGATACTCGAGAATTAAAGCGGGGAGGGATGGACGCTAGCCACGGGACGATGCTAATAATTATTATTGTTCCAGTCGTCCCTCCTACGTTCCATGACGAATGGTCAGAATAGATGGGACACGGTGCAGCACGATAAATAAAGAAGACAGAGTAGCTCGCTATCGTTCGACTAATTAATGAAATCGTTCGAAGGCTGAAGCCGTCGACTCGTGCCACGCTATCGTTGGTTAATTAGATTAATGTAGTCTCTAAATTTATTCAAACGTAGTCTCTGGAGAATTTTAGCGTTTTAAACGACATGTCGCTGGCTATGTTCGTTCAGCGAGGCAACTGAAGCTGACATTCGATAATTGGAATATTACTAGGTATTAATGAATTGACTGATACAATTATCGATATTTTTGACGAAGATCGGAATTGACCGTTTTAGGGGACAATTTCGCGTTGTAAAAATTTCAACGTACGTATAATTTGTTTCTTTCGATTAATTTACAGTATCGAATATCATTTTCTTAGCAAGGTAGTCGCGAAAGTCAGCGGAAGTCGAAAAATATCGTCGATTTATAAATGAAGTATTTATCTTTCCAATAAAATTTTGTTATTTCGACGAAAGAATCTGTAAATTATTCTAGATATCTAGCTAACGATTTTTAAAACTTAACATTCAAGGGATTTAATAGGAAATCGGGAAGGAAAAGCAACAACTACTAGAACGTTCGAAAAGTTCTAACGGACAATCGTTTTAGCGGTGTTACTGGGAAAGTTTCATCGATGAGTCGCTTTATTATCTCCGATTATAGTCGATACGATCGTAAGTGTCGGAGTTAATACCACGAGTAGAAGTTAACCGACTAAAGATGACCCGGTTCGATGCCTCGCGAGCTCGGGACAGTTGGAATTTTGCTAAAATTAATATCCGCATGCCAATAGGATCGAATTATAACGCATAGAAGTTCCAACTGACGGAAATAGTTCCACGTGGTTTCAATGCAGGGATAGAGGATAATTGAAATTCGACGGAGAGATACTCGGACCAGGCGGTTAATTAAGTTCGAATTGTCAGAAGGCAGTGGCGAATCTCGTTGAGATTCGAAGTCGTAACATTCCCTCTTCCTTTTGTACCGATATTCCAGAAGAAAACCAAGTCGACTTTCGATCGTTCGTGTCGTTATTCATTTAACTAGAAACTCGTCGGTTAAAATTACCACTTGTAATCTATTTATCGTTATTTAAAATCGTTCTGTTTCAACAACGCATATGTATATTTTCCGATTTCTTAAAGATTCTATTACTCTAAATCTACTAGCGAGATTATCGAGGCAATCATTGCGATACTCGCTTACAAGGATCTACTATTCTATTGGATGCCTGTGTGGTGTTGTCGACGCTGGTACTCTAACGTCTCGTTACATACACGCGGAGTGAGTGATAATGAGTTTCCGAAAAGTTGAACTGACTTACCAGAACCGCGCCGAAATAAGCACAGCACACTGATAGTTCAGGTATTAAGTACACGGTATTCGGAATAAGTGTAGTAAATTACTTAGCGCGCAACGTACGTTAGCCAGAGAAGAGCTCGTAAGCACCAAGTTACATCCGCAACTTCAGCAAACGCTCCGAAATATCCACGATCTTGACAAACACAGCCCTTTATACAGCGCAAGATAAAAGATAAGCCTACTTACATAAACTGGTCTGATAACGTATCTGCCGAATACCTCGAATTTCCACCATAAAACGGATCTCGGAATTTGAAACGAGCGCAATCTAAAACTGTGTTGCTGTTTATACGAGTTGGTTCAGCCCGTTCGAAAAGGCGTCTAACGGGCCAGGCTGACGTTCCATTGAGAAAAGATCTCGGTGAGGTGGCTGAATTTTAAGTGACCTCTTACATTTACTCGCCAACGGTTCACGGATAAGACCAGTTTATCGAGTTATCGAGTTATGCCGCGGAATAGAAGGCTTACAACCGGAGGCAGACTCGGCAAGGAAGCTTTCTGAGCGTTGAGCGTCGCGGATGATTCACCCCCTCGGTTTAAAACGTAGGCGGCAATGAAAGCGGCAGAGGGAGGCGAAGTTGAGCGGGTGGGGGTTTATCGAGGTTATTGAATCGAGGCATGTTGTTCGCTTTCGAGAGACCGCGAATGCACTCGATGGGCTTTCAGAAGGCACTCGTTTTGCTTGTTCCCGTTTTTCTGGCCTCGATTTGATAAAAAAAAGGCAAAATGAAGAGGAGAAAGGGAACGGCCCGTGATATTTCGCGAACGCGAATAACGTCTTTTTAAAATATCACGAGTATTTGTTGTTTTCTAAGGCGAGAACTGGATTAAATTCGATTTTAACGATGTTAATTCGAGACACGTCGATATTTTATTATGGAAATTTACTTATACGAAAGCCATTACGTCCTATTGAAGCGAATGCATTTATAATTCGATATTACAATAACTAAATTCCATACAAAGAGAAACTTAAACACCTGCGATATATCGAGTTTCAGAAAATCCTTTAAACTTTAAAAATTACACGCGGAAAAAATTTGAATATGCAAATCGTTCCAATCTGCACTTTTATTCCCTTACGAATTAAAATAAATCATCTCGCGTGTCCTTCCCTCGGAATGCTATATAATTTTCGCAAGTAATTTGCTTTCGTTTTCCCAAGATCCCAATTTTCCATTGCAGAATCCATTACATGGCGAATTACGAAAGGCTCCTCGAGGCTTTCTCTTCGTAATACAAATACATCTCGCGAATCGAATAAAAGTTTCCGCGAAGCCTTAATAAAAGACATTTAACAAATTATGAAGTCTCATTATGTACTTAGGCCGCGGTGCAATAATATTAATTGCAAAAGTTAGGCCACTCCCTCCTAGCGCCAAGTATAAAGCCCGCAGGCTTATTTCATTAATAAAATGCGAACTTTCAAGACCAACCGGCTTCTTCTTTTCGTAGGGCGAACAGATTTCGAGATTAAAAAACTTCCTCTTAAGCCGTTATTTAAGATGCTCCCGTTGAAGAACAATTTATAGACGCACGAAGAGTAAGCTAGTGACGATAAATCATGTGAATCTTCGCTTCATCGTTTCTCGTCAACGTCCCAGCGGCGTTCTTTCGGATGCATCGCCCTGGAAAACCCCTTCTATATCGGCTTAAATAAAAACCAACCTAACCCCATTCTTATTTTAAATATTACCGACTTACGCTGCCTTGCATAAGTAGGATTACGATACTTATGAAAACTTACGTGAACTTGAGACATCGCTACAAAATTATTCAAACATTCAGGGATTATTATTCCGCTCGAAACGTTAAACGACATGTTATAATAATATCTCGTTGATTTAGTATAATAAAACTAATTTCTTTTCTTCGTTACTTATATCTACCGCGTCTGCTTATCATAATTTTTCTTCGTGATATCATAATTTTCAAAAATTTCTGATCAACTCTGAATCTACGTACGTACTGAGCACTTACGACGTGAAATTCTATGAACGAACCGTATAAAATATATACGTAAAATATTTCTTCCGGTGTCGTTGTATTAAAATAGATAATAAAATTACACGAAGAATGAGACGGTCTAACAGGAAGCAGAAGCAACGGTCGGAAACGTCATGTTGAATCGAAAGTTCCATCCCCACGACGCTCATCCATTGTCCAACCCATTTAAGATCGTCGCTTTTCATTCCAACGCACTTATCCGACCGACCAATCTATCCGGCTGATCGTTGGCTACGCGATAAATCAACGTTTCGTTGTTTTAATATATCAAACACGACTTTCAATTCGACCATGATAGCGATCTATATCCCGGAAATCTGCCAAACCAGAAGTGAATCGTAAAACTCCACTGAAAAATCCCGTCGAAATCCCGCATAACATTGTTTCCTTCGACTCGTTTTTTGTTGCTCGAACCCTATTCCGTGTATTTCGTGGTCCGAACGAGTTGCGACGAGCATCGCGCGTAATAAAATCGACATTTGCCATGCAAACGAAAACAGACGTAAAATAGAACTGCGACGCGGTTCGTTCGCGGTGTATACTTTTTCTTTTGCGAATTATATTCTTTAAAGACATACGCTACCGTTGTGAATATCAAAGTGAAAGAATCGTGGTTCGCGTGATCGAGATTTCTAATTCCGTAGTTCGTTTAGTTTAGGTATGTCTGAGTAAGGAACAAGCGGCAAAGTAATATGCGCAGAAATTGCGTAAATCTAACGTTGTTTAAAAATATAAATTGGAAAATACGCAGATACAAGTATTTTACGGATGCTCGCAATATCAGTCAGAGATACAAAAAGACTAGCAGCGTTAAAAGGAAGGAAGATAGTTTATCATAGTGCTGTCTAGTTTCTTCAAATTCCATAAAATTTGATGTCGTTGAAAGAAGAAAAGAAAGAAAAGGATGCGAAGCAAATCCTTGGCATTCGCTTTCATAATTACATCGTGAAAAAACAGAGTTAGATGTAACGTGTATTAACTGAAAAATGTTAATAAATTACGTCAAGAGAACCAACAGTTTCTCTAACTTGTGAACAATCCCGTTTTTTCCATTCTACGAATAGAGCGAAATTGTATACAAGGGTTGAAATCAAGCTTGTACGTGTGAAGCTGTATTGTAAAATGTAACTTGCTTTTCGCGAATAGGTCTCTATGGTGCCCTCTGCTCTCTATAATTCTCCTTGTTTCTCTTCTACTTGCTGCGCACGAATAAACGCAGCCTGTTTCCGAGAGTATATGTTAATACGGAGGCGTGCACTGAATACGATTCTAATAAAATTTGTTATATAAATAGCAGCAATTTGCAGCTTTCAAATTTCGAGTATGGCGAAGGTAGAGGAATATATGCTTGCTAGTTTTAATGGAGAGGGAGGTTTGTTCAGTTTTCTACGGAGTGGTAATCTGCAATTCATCGTTCGCCGCAAATCATGGACGTACACGAGAGATAAAAGTCTGAAAGATTTCAGCCAAGAGACTAGAGAGGGCTGAGATAGGAGTCCGACTGCGCTCATCAATCATTCTAGCAAGACATCATCCAGGAACGTGAAAACTGTGAGAAGAAAGTGTGTCGATGAAGCTTCGTGTATGCGTCGAGTATGAATCCTGCTATTCAGAAGCGTTTCTACCGAGAACACGTCGAGTATCGTTATTTCGACGCGTTGGACGCATTCCAGTTATCCTAAACATTTTATATAATTTTCGTAAAGGAAAGAAGCGAATGTGAGAAAAATTAGTAGGAAGATTTGCATAATTCCAGGTCAAGTCTAAATAAAATTACGAAAATTTATATTCTTCGATTCCATTGGTCTGTGGCTTATGAAAATACAACAAAAATTTTCCGGTAGAGATATTCTATGGTAATATTACGGGAATTAATAGGAAAGAATTGCATAATTTTAGATTGGATTGGGATAGAAATAATTCGTTGAGTCTTCGGTTTTCATCACGTTAGGTTAAAAAGAATATTGTAGGGTTAACGAAACTACGTTATCTGTATAGAACTTGCTTACAAAATTCATCCATCCAGACAGACCATAAAGAGTGATTTTCAATTTTTTATCGTTCGTTTTTTAATTCCAGGAGCATTCCATTTACGCGAAATTCATCGCTTTTTGACGTACATATTTAAACGACAGCCATGTTTTTCACGATAAAATCTAATACGGAGTGCAATATTTTTGACATCGGATCGTTGAGCAACCATCTAACTACAATCGTATCACGATGATTCGTAGAACTTTATCAATCCTCTCCAAAATCCAATACCCTGGCCGTTGATGGGCTGTGCTGCTGCTCATGCACTGCGCGACCAACGCGGAAATCAATCGACGTCCGTCGAGTATCAGACGCACCACAGAACCCAGTCAAAAACCAGGAGCAAGTTCCAAAAAGACTGGCGCGATCCAGCATGGACAACGATCGATAGCCCGGAACGACGTGGCTGGATCCTAAACGACCACCGCAGAAATCCCAGCCTCTTTTCAAATGAAAACATTGCGTACGTCGTACGAATCGACCATTCTTACGTCCGAATCCCAACAAGACTGAAAAAAGGAAAACGAAAAAGGAGAAAATTCGCCAGGGACCGCCGCCACTTCTATCACACTGTTGACTGTACTCATAACAGGCCACGTAATAAAATCGCAATTTATCCATGCGAGGTTCTGGTCGACAGGAAGAAAAAGAATAACAAGGGTGAAAGGGAGCAGAAGGTAGAGCGAATAGCAAGAGATAGATAGATAGATAGAGAGAGAGAGAAAGAAAGAGAGAGGGTGAGAGAGCAGGGGAACGAGGATCGTGGCGGCGCAATGGCGACACAGGGTACCACGAAACTAGTCTCTGCTTTGTCCGAGAGCAAGTCGCATGTCGGACCGTGCCGTCTGCGACTATACTTCATAGCCTAGCGCGTCGCATGCAAGTTTAATCTTGTGGAAGTAACGCAAATGCAGTAGCCACATAGCGGCGGGCCAGTCCGTACCGGCTGCCTGAATAATGCATTTATGTATGTGTCCACGGATATGCTGTTCGCGCCATCGCGAATCTCTCGCGAGTGTAGTCTCCCGATATTCGAGACAGAGACAGGCTTGGCCTATTTTGAAACTTCGATTGACTGATTAACGCTAACGCCGTTCGCCAAACACGATATGCACCCTTTACACCCTTGACTACTGCACACAGCGAGGCGATAGTCAGACAGCCGGACAGGGATGATCCTACGTGAAAAACTAGGAAAGGAGTTTGATATGACATTTTTTCGTCCGAGGCTTCGTTTTCGAGAAAATCGACTTTAAAAATTTGACGAGTATACTCTAACTTGATTAATTCCGGACTGAACCGGAGAGTAAATAACCGACAGGGGTTTCAACTACGTTAAAAAATAAGTAGAATATGTGAAATAAAATGTTTTCATAAAATGCGTCACATTTGAAAATGTATCGTAATTAAACGTGTTTAAACTTTAGTTTCTTAATTAAGTTTCCGACTTATTTTCGCATGTATAATAACCTGCTGTTGATTGTTTACTTACACCTAGTCGCTGGTTGGCCATGTTAAAGCAGCATACCTGACAAATGTGAGTCGCGAGACACCCTGTATATACAGTGGTTATATTTTGGATGGTCTTAGCTGTAGTTTGTAGCTTAGAACAAATTTATTTAGTACCAGGTTAGATTTGCTAGGAACACGCATAAAGCCTGCCGTTTCTAGCACTTGCAACTCTGTCATTTTGGAATTTTGAATAAGACAACTTGTTCGTAAAATCTCTCTTTAGTAAATGCACACATGCACGATTTTTATCGTAAAAGTCTATTAAGCATTTTACGACAACAACATCGACTTGAAGATCAATTCAGATTTAATTAATTTATTAAAAAACAACGATGGAGAAAGATCACCTAGTTTGATAAAAGACAAGATCTGAAAAAGGGCGGAAGAGAAATTACTTTACCAGAGCCTTTGATAATAGGCTCCAATATACATATATATATATATATATTACAACGTGTTTACAAAAATTCTTCTGCCGCAAACACCAGCCGATAAGAGCAATTCCGACGATGATAAAAATCAGTAGATTTCAGGCGGCCACGAGCGATGTCGATATTTGAATTTACTGCGGCTTCCGGTTGGGAGCGGCGCCCATTATTTGAGAATCGATGCTCCCACACCTCGGATATCTCTATGCGGATGTTATCCGTAACAATAAACGCGAGTACAAATATGGCTTTTACGGGACAAGAATCCTCTTTCTCCCGTGCCTGTTCAATATCGCCATTCTATAAAATCGATTCGATTAATTCTCACCCATGTATCATTCGATCCTATTACCTCCATTCTCGTGGATAAACGCCAACGTAACATTATCAACCACTTAAGCCTAATTCGGATTAATCGAGTTGATTGGACGTAAGTTCGAATAATCTAATTTTAATAGATCAATCTTTGATAAAGAAACGAATTGTCGGAAGAAGTTGCTGCGGTACGAACTGATGAAACTCTGTTCAAAGCGTTAGCTATAGAGAAAGCTACACCGTAATAATGGAAGAGGAGATGTTTCTGAAAGGAGGTACCATAAGACAAAAGGATGAAAAGAGTATTTTGCATCGTAAGTTTAAGAGTATGTGCAATAGTATATAATACTACATAATATTCTATTAGTATAATAATAAATTCGATTTATAAATAATTACACTTTCTGTTTCTTAATTTGTTAATTTTGTTTCTCGGTAAAGACAGAAAAATTGCTTTATCTTGCTCATTGACCTCGCATCGATTGATATGCGATTTTCCTCGCACTGATAATCCTCGCACGCGAATAGCTTCCAGTTAATTAACTCGAAAAAATACTTCAAGTCGAATAAACGACAGATTCACGGGGACGAAGTAGTTTCAAATCGCTTGAATCCGGTCAATTTCGTTGATCCAAGCGTTTACAAACGATCAACGTATCCAAGAAAGAATACGCTTTACATTACACGAAGGGATTGATCATCTCGAAACACAGAGCCGACAAAGAGAATTCATAAAAAGCTTGGTCCCCTATTCGAAAGGTTTAATCGCGACCGGCGAGTAATAGTCGTCTCATGTGCTTCAAATATCCTTTGTGCATATTTCCCTGCACGCTGTCCTTCCGAAGAAGATTAGTTTCCTCTTTTTTCTTTTCTTTTTTTTTAATTTCTGCTTCGACATTCGCCGGCAGACGGGACAGTACGAAGAGACAAAGTGAACAATCTCCGTGATTATACCTCTTGGCTGCACGAATACCTCGCGAAGGAGGTCAGGAAGTCCAGGGTTCGATGACCATACTCACCCTCTATCTTCTCTCTTTATATTCATCACACGATAACCAGCCTCTTCTTCGTACTTTTTTTTTTCTTTCGTATAGGATACTACCGATAGTACAATCGCTGTTATTCCATTTGATCATAGTCCTCCTTACCGCAAACCTACTCGACGTAAAAATCCAGGAAAGAACAGAAGGAACGTTAAATATGGGAGATAAGGATCGGCATAAATTTCTTCCACGATCTCCGGCAATTTCTGACCGGTTGTACGATTCATACCTCGAGCAGGTCCGTGATTATCGAATAAACGCCAGGGAATAAAAAATCAGATTACAAACGATCCCGTTACGAGAACGAAAACGGTATTAATAATTAGATCGAATCGGTTGCGAGAAGAAGAGGGCGGGAATAGACTAGAGAGAGTATCAATTTTCCAAGCGGAGGGGGTGGCACCCCGACATAATTGAGATATGCTATGTACACAAGCACGAATCACTACGAGGGAGCCTCTCTCCTCTCTAGGCTAATAAATCGTGCATAATTCAAGCCCCCTTACGTAGCCTGCAATGCGCCGATACTTTTGAATAATGCAACCTGCGCCCGAACCTAAGTGAAGAGGGTTGGTCGGTCGTCGTGCGGCTCAACGTGCGCTTAAATACCCGCCGGTTTGTACTTCTGACAGCGGAGAGCCTACCAGAACGCGGATGGAATTGATTCACCACGCTTTACGCCGATTTATTCCGCTCCCGGCTGTATTCTGCACGCTCCAACCTGGTTAACGGTGAGGAGCATCGGCCCTCTTAACCGTCATCATGAGAACTTTGACCCGCGAAAAATTTTACAAGATGTTTTCTGTTCTAGATCTACTTTGGATAGGGTCCTTTTCCTGGCAACGTCTCCAAATAAATATATTTAACGTATATTATAATTTCTAAAGACTATTTGCCGATTCTCTAATATAGATGAAAGGTTTAATTTAACAAATATAAAATTCAAATTTACATGTATATGTAATATTTAATAAATCAATAGAAAATAAAAAACTACATCGATTATCAAAGATATACGACTGTAACTGTAATTCGTATATTAACCGATTTCACGATGCGATCGCACAAATTTACTTGTAGAGGACAAAGAGGAGTTGCATCGACGTAAGATTTCGTTTTAAAAGAAATATGCAATTGCATTTTCGCGATATAAATTTAGAAATATACATCGTTCGATGGAATTTAATTTCATCGCTGCACGTTTCTCTCTAATTATAACTATTTACACCAACCCACGGTACACGCTGGCAGTGTGAAACGTCCTCTGGATAGAGGCGTACGGAAAACTGACATTAATTTCGTTTAGAATGAAGCGTTCACGGTAAAGCGAAGTTTTATGGGAGCACGTGGTCAGATCAATTTCCACGAGCGCATGCAGCACGGCATGCAAATAACCGAAAAACTCCACGGTCAGCAAGAGCCAAACTTCCTTCTCGTACACGTAGGCAAACTCTCGGCTCATTCACATAAGCTCGGTTGCGAAACTTCAAGATAGAAGGACGCCGTGTCACCTTAGTCCACAGTGAAATCCTGGCTCCTCCTCTCTTGTCTCCATCTTGTTGACTTTTCTCTCATGGACCAAGGAAGACGGCGGGGATTTTTTCCAGATTCATCAAGTATACACGCGCGATCTCTCGAGTGTGCAAATTAAAGTTTCAACGTGGAAGAACCCTGAAACTCGAAGGAAGAGAGATACCATCGGATCTAGAGGAAACAGGGATCCAGAGTAGAGCGTTTGAAGGGGCGAAATTCGCTACTTCCGTCACGATCGATTGACCAAGGCCGCTACTTCCGCAAGCATCCAGCCACTCCGCGGAATTGCTGGCGCCGCTGCATAGGATTATGCAGCGAATTCCTCAACTTATGCACGGAATTAGGTTTATAAGATCGAACGATTTCTCGCGACTACCGACGATGGAATACGCCGCATAGTTGGCCTTTCGCGTGATTAGGCGAGCCTGACGTTTTCGTCTATCGAGAAAGGAACCAGCCTTCCGGACGTATGGACAGTTTTCGCCGTAATTTAACGATTGGCATGTTTTTAAGGATTTCTGGAAAATTAGAGGTCGCGATTAGTAGATTCGTCTCGTTCGATTTAACAACGATTGATTTTTTCGCAATTCCAAGTTACTAAGTGATAACGACCGAAAATAATGACGATTCATAAGAGAAATTAGAAGATAGATGGCAGAGAACTATTCAACTAATCGCTAATAAGAAACGTATCGGTGTAACTCGAATTATTTATTATAAGCTTTAGATTACAAGTACTATCGTTTATGAGTACCTATCTCACAAGGCGATTCAACGCCATTATCGTGCATGATCGAATAATCCCAAGTCCGTCGTGGAAAACATGCAAATATCTTTCCATACGGAATACCCAGCATCTTCGAAAATTTGTCCATTTTGTTCGCGGGAAACATTATATCGAATAATGACGTGATAATTGGGTGGAATGCCGTTTCCATATTTGCAAATGACAATCGCGTATCCCGGATGAAATCATTTCGCAACATCGAAACGTTAGCGACTCGTATGCATGACAAGAATAATATCTTTGCATTGACAATCGTGGACCACGCGTGTCCACCACTCACGCGTTTCGACGATCGATCGATTCCAGCGAAACGGGGAAATCTGAATGGCCCAGACCGAGCAAAGTAATTAGTTATGATTTTCAATTAGTCGACCGGGGTAGAATTCATTTTCGTTTCTAGCCGCAATCGTCGCAATTGATCGTTCATCCGATGATTAATGGACCACCTGGCGTGTAAGTTAATCGTGGGACACGATAAAGTAATGTAAATACGGTTAATCCGCGCGGCTGATCGCGTCATGTAATCTTTGTTACATTAATTTTGTCGACAAGTCCGCGACAGATTTTGCGCGTTCGTTCCGCGACTCAGCCTCGTTATTAATAACATCGATCGATCCTAAATTATATCCAACGCTTTGTTCTGGTATGAATTACGTTTCATTTGGAATTTGTCAAAATTGGAATGCGATGCACGATTTGGACCAGTTGGCAATATGCTTTCGATTTTACAAATACTTTAACGATACACCTGATAAATTCAAATTTCTCTTTCGATCCATAACGCCTGAAATATATCGATCGTTTAGCCTTTTACGAAAATAGATGGTCGATCCATAGTCGAACTACAAGAAACTTCAACATTTTCGTAAGTCGAACGGAACGCAACGAAAAATAGTTTCCTTCGCGCGATTTCATTGATCTAATTTCGAAAGAACGTCGATGAAACGGCGAAAGGTGGCTACTAAACAAATCGATAGGTAAGTCGAATGATAATCATGAGATCGAAACGCAGACGATACGACCGCATCTGAAAGCTCGAACGTCTATGAAAACAGAGTTCTTTCATACGGCAGCTACGAGGAGAAATTCGAAATGTCCGCGGCTGAGCTCACAGAGTGCTTTTAAGCCACTCCAAGGGATTGCTGCCCGCCTCTTACGGGATTACCGTATGCATACACGTGTATTTTGGATCGTATCGTGCAGCCGCTGCCTCTCGAAAAGATTATTACGTGTATTCACGTCAGCTCGCTGTTCCTTCACCGACCACGGAATTATCGAGCACTTCAACGATATTGCTAGATTTTTCGTAGCCCACAAGCGGACCAACTAGCCGATAAACCGATTTGCGTTATTACAAATTGTTATTTCTCCTTTGTAATCTTCACGTTGCAACGCAGGTAAGAAGCTTCAGCTGTTTATTTTATTTCGCGTTAAGAAGGTAGAAGATTTCTAACTAAATGGCTTTAACAGGCAGAATCGTCTCTCTGTAAATTTTGAACGATATGAGAGAAATGACACATAGTCCAGAGTAATTACCATTTGTTTAATAATTACAATTTGTTGGTAACGCGGCATTTTTAAGGATCGTCGAAGTCAGTCGACAGTCAGCCTGGCGTTATTCCACTTTTGACAACAAAGTTTCCAGGACAGAAAATAAGTTTCGAGGACAGAAAAAATCAACTAAAAACATAATCGCATAAAAGCTCCGCTCCCCAGAGGCTTAAGTCCAAAGATGATATTAAAACACAAAAAATGTAAAACGCCGTCACATAACATAGTATGGCTACGTCGTACCGTCGCGTATCGGTACTTTTGCCTAACACATCTTACCAAAATTCATAGTTTATTGTGAATACCCAAATGTATTAAAATGTATCTTGGTATAATAAACAAACTTTAAAAAAAAAACCACTTTTGACAACTTAGGCCGCGTGTGACCAGCGAAAGTGATGATGTGCCGATAAATAGCGAAAGTCGCGTAACTATTACGCGTCGATTATGCTTTCGATCGTTTAAAAAAGGACGCCAAAGATATCGAGCAATGATAAACAGCTTGGCATTAAGAATTCCTTATATTTTCAATGTTTTCACAAAACTTAGGGGAAGCGTTCTTGAAGTATATTTCGAAGAAACCAAATAAGAAAGAGAAGGCATCTTTTTCAGAGAATATAAACGAAATCATTCTTTACATCTCCCGCTCTACTTTGCTCCTTTTAAAGCGCAGCAACGCTATTTCTAGAAGAGTTAGCTACGGAGTGGAGAAAGCGAGGGTGCCTTATGGTACTGCAACGGTTCGATAGAATGGCCTCCTCGATCACTTGACTCGTACTCACTGGATTCCTTTTTACGAGCTGATTTAAAGACTTTAGTTTACTCATCGCCGATAAATAATGTAAAAAAGTTTGTACGTCGCGTTGGTAACAGAAAATTGGACGCAAATTGCGTCGAATTATTCCGATTCGACGATCTCCTATAAGACTTCGTTATCCGAGTCACACGTTGAAATTTAGATTGCAGTTAGGTTTTCAACCTAATTCAACGATTATGGTTTCCTTTCTATACAAACAGGTTATATTATAGGCAAGAAAAATTGAAACCGAATGATTGATCACAGCGAATTTTTCACACCGTGTTACGTCTGTCAAGGTTTCTTATTTTTCTTCGTTTTGCAACAGCTCGTTTGTTCGTAATAAAATAACGACAAGGGACAGAGCTCTTTTAATTCAATATGCAAGCGACGTTCTTTACTGTGTTAGATACCTAAGACGTCGTTACCTTTCATCGCTTCCAGCGTCCAAGCACGTTCGGTACCTTTATCATTGCTCGCGTTTCATTTAATTCTTTCCTTCGCTAAGTCATTGCAGTCAACCCTTTTTCCCCTCAGAATTCTACGAAGGGAAAGAATTTATAGAAACCGTGGAAACTTTACGAGATGCGTGTTTTCTTTCTTCTCTTTTTAACGTAATAGGATTGTAACGCGTGAAACTGTCACGTCTTTCCGTTGACATGCAAACAATAAATATTGGAAATAATATAAAGCGTTTTGTCTGGAAGCTGGAGATGAAGGAGAATAATTCTAACGCTACAACGCTAAAGTTACGTAATTATAGAAGTTTTTAATTAAGAAACGAACCGGTTAGCGGGTTAAAGAACATTTCATTAACGAAATTCTTCTTTGACGACATAATCAACTTTGACAAGAGGAAACCGTAGGTTTTCATGTACACACGTACTCAAAGAAAGAAAAAACTTTAACGATATATAAAAAATGTAACTCGGCTGCTAGACGAGCAAAAATTGTCTAAGCCGTCGTGTCGGTCGAGCATCGCGAAGACGCAGATGCGCGGATCGTAACAGTTGACAATACTACGTGGGAAAGAGTTACGCGAACGAGAGACATCTTGGTCGAACATATATTTCCGAGATGCCAAACGGTCGCTACGTGTTTCGTTTTGAGCGTCAGGCCGCGACAGTTTTAGCCGTCAGGTCTGAATGAAACATCCTCCGAACGAAAATTCTGTCGTCGATCACGCTTTTTTATACTCGGGACCGGTTAAAATGGTGCAAACGCGCGACGCCTGACTTTGCAAGAAATGAAAAATATCCATATATCGTTCTATCGTCGCTCTTCTCGTCGAAACCGTAGATTCAAACATAAATTCTTGACATTTTGCAACGGTGGATATCTACTTTTTAACTCTTTCTGTACACAATTGCTTACAATTTTTTTATTTTCGTCCCACGTATAACGAACATGTTACGAATTTAACGTATAATATAAGAGCTAAGTTTCGTTGGCGAGATTTACATTCAGCCTGTCAAAATATATTTTTCTTTCAACTCGCAAATATTTCCATCTTTCGTCTCCATCTTTTTCTCCGCTTCGTACGAAGCTTTTCAACTCGTACGATTCTCCAATATCTAAGATTTCACAGTCTCGCTGTCGTTCCACTCTCGCTTCAAAAAGTCAGAAGAATCGTTACGTAGGAATGATTACGTAGAACCTAAGAATTCCAGTGGCGATTATATTCATAAAACAATTCACCGTAAACGGAGTTGGAGCGTGGTTGGAGAATTCCAAGATTCCAGCCACATCAATCTCACTCGCAACAAGACATTTTTCCCCTATCCTGAGATAATTCGATTCTCGAGACCCGACACTGAGGATCCGTTGTCGCAGGTCGTCGGGGGGATAGGACAGGCGTTGAAAGGACGACACGCGACCCGTGTTCTCCAATGTCTGTGTCTCGATGCATCACAGCGAACGCGAAACATGGAATTGGAAATACGAAGAAACGTTCGTGTCTCTTCGACCAGCCGGAAGACGAGCCCATCCCTCTTTTGTGTACGACGAACGCAAAGATGCGCGAATCGAATCAGATTCGGATTATCTCGACTCCTTTCCGCTTTCCCCGAAGAAGACGGCCTTCCATTTGAAATGCCTTTTCGACTATCGAATCGACGCGAAACCAAAACCTAATCCGCAAGACGGTTGTCAGTGGAATCGCGAGCTGCGACGCGATCTTCGTAACCATCGCCGACTTGCGGAATTTCTAATCAGCTACGCGGCGATGGAATCGCAGGACGCGGGAAAGGCAGTTTTCTGTTGCTCGACTGCACGGAGTCGGCGATAAATTCTATCGGGACGCCATGGCTCCTTTATTGCGCCCTCGCAAACCCCCTTCCCGCTCGAATTTACCGTACCAAGCGTGCAGTGTACATCGATATCGTGCTCGGATGCATACCGGGTTAATGGGACTTCGTAGCGGTAATAATTGTCGCAGCCCGAGAATTAACTCGTCCTATTCGAAATACCTGCGCCGTGGCTCGTTCCCTCTTTAATCGGAGATGCGAGAAGAGGTAGTTACATACACAGAAAGGGTTAGAAGGAAATGTACGATACAGCGGAAGCTGTATGGGCTGTTTGTTTCTTTTTGCAAGTTTTCCTACATGCTTACGGCGGAATCTGTAAATCTGTGGGATAGGGTTAAACGTTAGTCTGTAGGTATTTAGGAAACACCTGCCGTAGGATACCTCTTTGGGTAAAGCTCTTTGGGCAAAGAATGGTACCTACGCTGGTAGAGGAGGTTTTTAATGGTCTTGCGAAAGCATGGTTTGTGGAAGAAAAGGAAGACAAGTAAAAGCTTGTTCTTTTTAATTTAACGCAATATGGGTTGCACACTGGGAAATATAAGCGCTTTGAAACTCGAAATTCCTAACAGGCGACAGATAGAAGGAAAATAATAGAGATTTCAAAGTGTAAGAGCTAAAGAATCGCGATTTTGAAAAGGTATTTGGTTTTCGACGATGAAGAATTTTAAGCATCGATTCCAAGGAAAAGATTAACAACGAAAAGATCAACGAGGAATAATAGGAAAACTGAACAATGGATGGTACGTTTTGTTCGGGACTTAACAATTTTTCAGGCACCTGGTCTAAACGAAAATAACTTGTAAATGGGGACACGGTCGAACGTTCAGAGCCAAATAAACAGCCAAAAAATTACCGTACCTTCCTATCCTCGATAATATATCCTACCTCCCACGAAACGAGATACGCGAAATACGATCGTGGCCTGTGTTGTACCTGTCAAGCGCTACCCTAAGTCCCTGGCGTTCCCCTAATCTAGCAAATCACTCGGTTCCAACACAGTGATTTCGTGATACATGGAGTTGAAATGAACCCCAGGAGGGACTGGGTAATGTATGAACGCAGGGGATTAGTAAAATTTCAGGGAAATATGACGGCCGACAAAGAATCGCAAGCGCGGCCGTCCACGTCGAGTACAAACGCAACTTCAACGTAATAATTGCATTATTTACGATAATCGCGAAAAATCGGTCGATATTTTTAGCTGTAAAATGCGAAGATTAGTTTTGCAGAGAAATGGAAAAGGGTGGGTTATTTCGACACAAAGGAGAGAACAAAGATTAACGTCCATTATTCTATTTACAAGATTGTAAAGTATCCCAGTGCCAGAGGCACACGAATATCACATAGAAATATGCGATAAAAGCATACGTAACGTGCTTCAATCTGTGCAGTCTCCATGTTCTTCCACTTTGTTCTTTAACAGCGATGTCCCTGAGTTTCAGCTGATGCATCTATTATTGCCTTTCATATCTGCGATCTCTAAATTGACGAAGATACAGGCTTTCTTTTAATGTAGTAGAATTTCGATTATTAGAAACTAATAGTGCCTCGCGATAATCGAATAATTTCACTTTTCTAATAATCGAATCAATTTTTTTCATACGGAAGATAATAATTCTGTTCAGTTTCGATTCTCGTTTCGCTGATCCCTCTTATAAACAACGGTCCTTAAATTTTTCGTTAATTAACGTTCCGATAACGGATCGTTCCATTGATCTGTGCTCTAACAATCGGCGTTTTATTGTATATTAAAAGTAAAAAAGAAAAAATAGCACAAAGGTACGCACGCGTTTAAAATCGCTAAATCGATCGACGATTAATCCCCGGCTGATAGACAAAAATTTGCAAAACAGACAACCGTTCAAGATTTCCCTACGATTAACTATAATTAAACGGACACATTATCGTATAATTAAACAGCAGTGAAACGACCAACCGTTGAAACAAAGGCGAAAGAACCGATGAACGGGAGGAACACGGTCGATGAATTTCAGCCAAGTAACCGAGCAATGGCGATGGTTCAGGCTTGTGCATAGCTGCGTTTCGACGATAACGAACCGACGGTAATGCCATTAGGCGTTTGCACGGCGGCTCTTCCGCCCCCTAGAGGTCCTCGAAAATCCCTGAAACGAGTTTTGAGGAAAGGAGACAGAGTGATAAAGGGTACTCGTTGCGAGCAGAATTGATCGAACACGGACATTGTCCGGTTGGAATCGAGACCATAAAGAGAGAACGGTGGAAGAAGAGAAGCGAAAAAGAACGAAAGAGGTGGGAAACGGTAGAAATAACTTCGGCCAGGGAGAAAGAAACGTGGAAGAAAGGAGGGGCCGTTGCGATGTCTAGGAGCGAGGGTATTCAAATCGTATCAACCGAGGAGTGGCTCCATTAATTAGCACGAAATTGAATTAATACGTCGATCGCGCTCGTAGAGAACAGCCAGCCGGCTGAATGACGCTCGAATTAAACATTCATTCGGTCGAAATGGGACTTGTGTAGCGGAGGACGTCGATCTGGCTCAATGAACCGGCACAGAGAGGGAAAAACTTGGTCGGTGACGGGCCTCGAACAGAGACACGAGAGGATAGTAACTGTGTTACAAAAGTCAAGTACGCGAGAACGCTCGTGGCCTACTGGACGAAACCATTGTTGCGCCAACACAGATGTCCAGAAGAGTCGAGTGGCCCATATGGTCGATACGTTGAAATGCGAACTGGAGAACGCGCTGCCAAGTATCATCTTCGGCTGTTAAACGCGGCGCAGTGCAAATCCGGGGACGGGTGCAGGCTGGGTGAAGAGGATTTTTGATGCGTTCGAGGATCTCTTTTTTTTCAGTCGCTCGAGATGATTTATCGGGGACGGTGAGAGCGAATGACGAATACGAGACATTTTTTTCAATTTGTACGTTTCATAGATTTAGAGTTTGTTGAGGAGATTTATAGATTTATAGATAGAGGTTGTTGTTGTTTGTTTATGTAAATTCAAATTTTTACAGACGCAATCAGAGAAATAGAAGTGAGGTAAGGATTTGTTTCATCCGCTCAATGTTACAACGATTAACGAGTAAGAAGATACAGCGTTGTGGTTGTTGTACCGGAACGGTAGAACGAGATAAAACAAGCGTTAAGCAGGTTGAAGAAATATTTAGAGATAAAGCAAACGATGTTGAGGAAACGAAGAGGAAACGAAGATGGTGGCGGTTTGAGAAAGACATAGCAGCGACAAGGGAGAGTGGAGATGGAAAGAGGAACAGATCGAGGAAGCGAGATAGATAAGATGATATTTAGAGTATATTTTGCAGCGTAGTAAGAAGGTATAAATTATTCTAACAATCGATGCGGAAGTAATCATGCTCGACTTCTCGATCGTACGGCTGGAAACATTATTTCGTTAAACATCTTTGGTCGAAAGGCGAAAAATATCTTTTGGCAAGAAAAAATAAAGCCCCTCAAACTTTAAGCTCCACCTATCTGATCAATAAACTTGGCTCAGTCGTGAGTTTGCTTTGCCGGTGTAAAGTTCTCGATTCTCTTTCCCTTCTCAGCGATTCCGCGAGTCTCGATCGTTTACGTTAGACAAACAACCAAAGGTGATGTTTGGCGAAAAATTTTTATCATACAGGGAACTCGGGAACCAGGGAAAAATCCTGACCACGTTTGCTATGAAATTTCAAGTTTCAGAATTCTAAAATATGTAACGAAATCTTCTTTGCCTCGCTTAGATAACTCCGAAGATAAACGTTCCAAGCAACTAAACGATCAGCATTCGTTTTTATAAATCATCCTCCCATAAATTCAAAGGATAAGGGGGAATTATTTACTTATGAAAATAAATTAAACCAATAAATCGATCAAACTAACAATCTTAACGATCCAAGTTTATTTCTCTAAATCTTACTAAACTTAAAAGATCAGAAGAAAAATATTCGCCAAGATTTTTCTCTGTTGAACTACCATCTCTATTATTGGAACGTAGATTTCTAAAATATTTTTCTTTTTTTAATATCGATATTACATTTAAAACGAGCTCTGTTGAGCCAACCGGCAAATATCCTGAAATATGTAACGAAAACTGTTCGCCTCACTTACCTAACCATTTCCAAACGTTCAAACGATCAAGATGTATTTCTGCAAACCGAAGGTCCACAGAGCCGCCAAAAAAAGAAAAGAATTCAGCAGAATCCTACTCCATCGAGCTAACATTGATCTTCAAAGTAAATAGCAAAGTACGAGTGTGCTTTTCCTTGAATCTAACCATAGAACCAATGAGAAAAAGGGCCAGCCAGTGAAATGTAAAATACGAACCTGCCATAGGATTGGCGATTCTTCGAAGGGTCCGTGTCAAAGGGAAATAAGAAAGGAAACGAAAAAGAGGGTTAAGCTGTCCACCCTTTGACGCACTCTGCATAATCCTGACCAACCTTATAACCATCCCGGTACCTGTGCAAAGTGTCTTAAGATTATATACAGAAGAACGAAAAATTCTGGGTTCCTTCGACAATGGAAAGGAAGAAATGGAAGGAAACGAAATGCTCGACGAAAGAATTCCGACGATAACCATCTATGGGAATTGTCGTGTTCGAAGATTACTGGGGTAGAAGAACGAACGCGTCGTACAGAGTAAAGCGACTAATGGACGTGGATATTTATTTTTCGTATCGGAAAATTCAACGAGGTATATGTTACTTGCGACTTTTTTAATTCCATTATTTTCCAGGAATTCGGTTCGCGAATATCGACTGTCGATTTTAAACCGACGACGTATCGAGTCTGATAAATATCGATGTAACATGTGCATTATAGCGTGCTCAGTTTGTACAAGATACGTATCATCGAATATGTATATGGAGCATATTTTATAGAAAACAACGATATCCTTTCAAGTATATTGATGAATTGCCTGTCGAATTATCGTATACTATTGATTAATATATAAACAAATAATTAAAAAAATTTGTGATTCCAGAATTCTAACGTATAAGAAGACGATAAATATTGCCTTAAGATATCAATTTCTCGTTAATTTATATGTTTTACCGTCGTTCGTGTATATTCAATGTCGTATTCGAATCAAGTAAAAACGTCCGCATACATACGAACGATAGTGCGACACGCCGTTTGTGCAGAGTTTTGCGAAAGGATTGAATGGAAATTTTTGTCTCTCGTGATATCAAACGCGTGATAACCTATAACACATAGTTGGTAGGAAACTAGCAGAAACAAGGCTGCATTTTTAATCTTCCATTTTCTCACAAAGAAGCAATTCTTTAGCGGATATACTTGTCTGGTGCTGGAAGATACAAGGTTTCCGCCCCCGCAATTTATTCCGCGATTCAGCATGCATTTTTTATCGGCCGCGTTGGGGCGTAGTTTTATTAGAACGCGAATGGAAAATCGCGTCGCTATGTAACGGGTCAGGAACGCCTTCCATCTGGCGTAAAATATTAATCGGTACCGGATCGCATCAAAACTCACCTCTCCTTCGTTCCGTGAATAATCAATTCTGATAACTTCGAGGATGAAAATTCAAAAATGAAGGTTTCAATTATTACGTTTACAAAGCAATAAACGAATTCGATCCTTTCATTTATGCCGGAAGATTCCATACGCTACATAATACATTTTATATTCCATTTCTACGTTTCTTTCATTTTATTTGCCGGTATACATCTTCTTTTACGTTTTATTTCGTTCTTCTGTCATTTCCGTTTTTATTAAGGTTAAGTTATAACAATGGAAACAACTGCGAAGAAAGGGGGCAGACTGCTTCCGAGAATTCGGTGCCGGGAAAGGTTGGAAAGTTATTTGAAAGAGCAACTACGAAATTATCTAATAAATCGTAAAATGTAAAAATAAAAAGGAGCACCTCGTACAAGTATATTATTTAAGAAGCATATAATATTTAAGAAAAGTTTCAGAGATTCTTCGTCCGTGTTTATATCGTCGTTAAAATTTATAATTTCCTCTTACTAATATGAAACCTGTCTGAGAAGAATTACATCTCAATGTTACGCCAGCATCGCCATTAACTTCTTCAGGCGTCGAACCGATATTTATGACAAGACCGTGAACTTATTAAAAATGTCAAACTTAAATAAAAGTGTATCGATAATTATAATCCTCTAAGAATAGGTACTTTCGTGAGCCACTGTATATATTTCTATATTTATGTTATACATATTCTATATTTATTCAAATACAATGTCGATGATCTCGTGAAATATAATAACGCTGTTTTGTAAAACTATGGTATTTTTTTGTACTACTTGCATTTAAACTTTCTTTTGTTCTACGTGACACCGCTTCCAGCGACTGCTTGAAACTTTCCACGGCAAAGACAAGGATCGTCTCCCGTCGGATAACCAAATTTCCACAACGAACCTGAGAAATTTGCCGGCGTTTGCCCGTCCTTCTCGCGAGGAGACTTGGTATCAGCGAACCGAGCGACTGTTAAACTCATTATCATACATCATTTCGACCGGCTGACGAGCAAAGAACGTTCAACGTGTCTCGAAACGGACGTTGTCTGTTTTTTTAACACCGAGCAACAATATCTTTTTACACGTCTGTACGCATTAATTTACTCGTCTCGCTGGTCGGCGGACGCGTTCTCTTCTGAAAAATTTCAGCTAATTTTTAAGTGGAACGAGGTTTCACGGTCTCACGGTTTGCGTCAAACACGGTTAGCATTTTTAAACGGCGCTTTAAATGCAAACGAACGTCGGCAGATTTCCTCGTGCAGAGTTACTTAATCGAATTGCCAGGGTTTCTAAGTACCTGTACTCGATAAAAATGGCGAAATTTTGAATGGGAACGACGTTGATGGTATAATTCAAAGATCGAAGATTAGACAAATTTTCTGAAATTTTCTTCCTCCTGTTTAATGATGTTTTTACAAATTAATAGCAATTTTTCGTTCAGAAGAAATCTTCGTTATACGTGAATTAGTCACAATCAACCACGTGAGGATTTTGTGCGGAATTGTTTCTCTGTGCGGCAGAGTTTGACGCGAATTACGTTTTACGCGTAAACGCACGTTGGAACGAAGTTGTTGATAATTAAATTACAATTTTTCTTAAAGATATGACGCATATACTTGAACTTTAATAATTTACTTTAATAATTAATAACACAATTGAGTGTGATATATTTTAAAGCACGGTACGACACATAGACGTCACAATTTTCATACTCGTAGCGCGATAGTGTTTTTCAAATTGCTCTTAGTTTTCTATTTTGAAGCTTGAAGATTCTAAAAAATTATAAGAATACGAATCGGCATGTTAAAAAAAGCATCTAATAATGATATTATTTATTTGAACGAAAAGCAACAATTGATATCCGACACTGACGTATCAGAAACAAAGACTATATATTCTGTCTGTATATTGTTAACACTGTTATAAAACGAGGACAAGAAAAGTGTGAAGCAAGACAAATGAAAAGATCGTTTCAATGAGTAATATTGTACGCCACTGTAGTCCCGCTATTACTCGCAATATAAGATGACACCCACCCTCTATATCAGGGTGATCCGACTTCCGGAAAATCCAAAGCGTCGTCTCACCTCGAGAAGTGACTAGGCAAATCAGCATAGCCAAACACTGACGTTCGAAATTTTGGACCAGACTTCTGCAAGATGCGGATCTTGCAACGTACGAACGATCGGTTTCGAGAAGGGATTCCTGTCAGGGTGGCGCGAGTCGAGGCGCTTACTACCATTTGAGTCCGCATAGAAGGATGGCCGAAAATAACCGAAACGCTCAATTGCGAGATGATGGCGCAACTCATGGGGTATTGGCCGAAGACGAAAAGTTTGATACCAGACATGCTCGTCGCAGTGCTAGCAAATTCTGAGGATGCTAGCTTTTGAGACGGAGCTATTCTCAACAAACTGCGAGGAGTTACGCCGCTTTTTTAATCGACTGGGGGATAGAAACCCACCAAAGCCTCAATTCGATTCGGTTGTTCCACGGAAGTTGGAGAGGATAGTACCATGGGCTAGGAAGATCCGCCTGTCAGACGTACGTGACCAAACGGACCAAGCACTGAGACACCGTGTGGTCCAACTTACCATGTTGAGATGGTCGGGATGCCTGGTGAACATCGACCCTTCCCCAGGAGGTTGCTGTTGGACCGGGGCCGGGAGAATCCCCCAGAGTCATGGGAGCACACTGGTTGGAGCTGGGATACCTCGATCCTGAATAATCGCCACTCTTGCGAGACTTTTTTGTTTGTTATATGTATTGACTTGTGTATATATTTGTATATTTGTATATATATTAGTATTGTTACTGAATAAAAAACTAATAGAAGCTTGAAAACTTGTAAACGCTGAACCAACCAACTCAGCAATGTTCAAAATTAAAATACGATTGGTTAGAATAATTTACAATGATTTATAAGGAATACTCGAACCAAAACTAAAACGCGTTTAGTATTTAATCCAACAGATTTGTCTCTTTTTAAAGTATCGATAAACTCATCAAAAGTTGCGTGTAACGTTCATAATATATTCGTACAAATTGTCTATGATAGACCCTCAAATACTTTCGTAAACCAAAACTAAAACGTGTTTAGTATTTAATCCAACAGATTTGTCTCTTTTTAAAGTATCGATAAACTCATCAAAAGTTGCGTGTAACGTTCATAATATATTCGTACAAATTGTCTATGATAGACCCTCAAATACTTTCGTAAACCAAAACTAAAACGCGTTTAGTATTTAATCCAACAGATTTGTTTCTTTTTAAAGTATCGATAAACTTATCAAAAGTTGCGTGTAACGTTCATAATATATTCGTACAAATTTTCTATGATAAATCCTCGAATACTTTCGTAAACCAAAACTAAAACGCGTTTAGTATTTAATCCAACAGATTTGTTTCTTTTTAAAGTATCGATAAACTTATCAAAAGTTGCGTGTAACGTTCATAATATATTCGTACAAATTTTCTATGATAAATCCTCGAATACTTTCGTAAATCGCAGTATCTTGTATCTAAATAAAAATTGATGTTTTCACGAGTCCACTAACTTTCACAAGAGGGTGTAGATTCGTTTGAAATTTGTTGGCCAATAGCGTCGCGAAGGATTTCAGTAACGGAAGTGGCTCGAACGTCGTGAAACTCCTGGTTGCCGAAGAAAATGTCCAGGGCACAGGCGGCCTCGATTCGAAGTTGGACGAGCCGAGGTTCGATCGCGTGTCTTCCCACATTCCACTGCTCCTCAGACTTTTAAATCGAGAATACGGAATGGCAGAGGGGCTTCGATTTAAACTGGCTACCTCTGCATAAAATCGTTTCCCGTAATTTCCATGGATTTATGGATGGGGCCAGCCTCGTACACCGACCGATGGTTAACAATCGATGTTTCGGTTTAGCGTGTAAACAGCGGCGATAACATTGCCCGTTGACAATCTAATAAATACTCTAGCGGGATATTTCGCATAGTAGAACTATTCAGACCCGTCGAATGAATTTCGCTGGCGCCAAATCACACGCGTTTTGTATCTAAAATTCCATTTAATTCGTACAATGATAACGATTATACATTGTAGTCTTTGGTAAGATAAAATTTATTCGTTCGTTATTCATATTGATATTCGATATTAGCAAACACAAAAAATTATCGACAAGCCAAATACATCGAGATTAATATTCGCAAATATTTTATTTATAAAATATTTCAATGTAAACAGTCAGTCGGGCATGATGGAAAGTAATTGGCAAATAGTGGCTGCATTTCCTGAATTAGTTATGGAAATAAATACGGCGCGCTGTTTTTGCTGTTTGGCCGTGGTGCACGATCTTGTACAGAATTCTCGTACGTGTGATTCTGACGGCCGTATTCGAGCATTTCACACGGTTTTACGAGTTTTTGACCCTTTAATTCGGTCAGGCGCCAAAGTCACCAGCAAAAAGATATACTTTTGGCAAAATTTCGGAAAACGCCCCTTTTCACACAGGAAAAAACTCGCGCGGACAGGTAAATGTACGGACACGATGCAGTTTACATATCCCCGGCCGTAAATCTTGTCTGTCTTTAGGGGAATTTACATTCCATCGGTGTCCTGCCAGTCGTAAAATTCCACTGGAACAGGTGTACCCGCGCTTTCACGATATTAAGGTCTTTTTTGCACTTTCAAAAGCGTGGTTAGAGAGCTTTTGTCAGCTGTCGCGTGGTTGAATAATTACGTGCGAGAGAAGCGGCTGAACGAAGGAACGTTCACAGAATGGAGATTATCGGAGGAAGATGGCACGAACGACGATATGGTTTGCCAGTTTAATAGCTATTTGCTGTATTTTGTAAACATTTATTCCGACCGTATTCCGTACACAGGCTGAGTTATATAGGAGAAGACAACTGGATATTTCCATAAATATTGGTAATATCGAAAAATGTTAATAAACGAAGTTGGAATATTTTGGCATTCAAGTTTTTGCTTCTGTATTTTTGGACGCGAAAAACGAGCGTATAGCACATTGTCAAGGATACGTCAAATACGTCTGTGGTTCTCTTTTAAACACAAACGTTGGTTTTTCGATACGTACGAACCGGGCTAACGGACACTAATTCTGACGAATTCGATGATTATAAATCGAGGAATTCGCCACATTTGAACGTTTGCCACGGACGTTTGGGAAATATGGCGAAGCAGGGAGAAGAAATCGGAAAATTCGTCAAATTTTGAACTATATTTAAAAAATTTTTAACTACGTTAGAAAAAAAGAAAAATATATTATGTTTCTTCGTTTCGGATCGAATCTATTTTGCCGGTCGTAATTCTATCGTTAAATTTGATTTCGAGTCTCGATGCAATTTATTCAATTTCAATCTCGATGTTGCACATATTGCTTTTACGCACGCTCCACTTGTAATCACGTTTTACAGGCGAGAAACTATGGAATCCGTCAAAAGGACCAATTTGCCCGCCTTAAAGAGCACATTGTAGAAACCCTGTGCTTCTCGTGCATAATGTGGAATCAAATTGTCAATCATGATCCTTGCGTAGTCTGCATAATTTACTCTCGAGCAGGTCGATTGCCTGATTCGATTATTCGTGTCACATTGTACCAAATTGCACACGCATCGTCCGCCAATTTGAAACCAATGCACCGCGTTAATGTAACAGGATTCTCTTACTCCACTGATTTATATATAAACACGCAACCTTTACACAAACACTGTGTACTGGCGCGGCGTATTTTGAATTATCGTATCGATCTTATCAAACTATCTCTACTGTACGTACTAGGACGCATGATTTTTTTCTTCTCAAGTATGTATTTCTTAACTCATTATCCGCTTAAATCCGTAAGTGAGATTTGAGAAAAAAAAGAGGATAAAAAAAAATTAATTTCGTTGGAATAGTTAGACACAAATATTACAGTTATACTCGCAAATATATAAATTTGCATAAAAATCCGCGATGGATCACTAACGGCTAACAATCGTTTACGTTTGATACAACGTTAAAATCAAATTAAAAAAGAAAAAAATTACAATTGTCAAGTTAATCGCACGTCACAATTATAACGAGCTTTAACAGCAGTTCTGTGACCGCATTTTTCATTTTTCCTTCTGCTCTTCGTTGCTGATATTTTTCTCTTCGTTCTTTCCCTACCTACTTTTTCTTTTTGTTACTGTTTTCAACGTATCCATGCGATATTCCTTCGGATATCTTTCAATGGAATATTTTCGGTACAGTACGATTTACTTGTGAGAAAACGGAAATATACAGAATTGGCGAAGCCGCCTTATAACAAGAACGCAAAGTGGGAAAGTTTGCAGCTTCGTCGTCGCTAGTTATTTACGTAATCTCGAGCAAACTCGAAATCAACGTTTCACAAGCAATTTTGAGATCGTACGAGGAAACTTGCCTCCGCAGAAAACCGGAATATGCTGACCCACCGACGAGTAGATAATCCGAGACGCGGAAACTTTCGTAGAAAGTATCGGACAACTGGATTAAAAAACGAGAAATCGTAAATCGAACAAACTTGTACTCCCCTTGAGAGATAGAACCTTGAATCTAATTGCCTTCGAATACGTTCACTCGTGAAATCATCGTACGTAGAACACGACCGTAACAAGTAAAATCAACATGTTCGCTGTAACGCGTACATCCAACGAAACAGGCAACGTGGGTCTTTCGCGTTCCCAGTTTAAAAATCGTGTCACATTTCCTCGACAAGTACAAAACGAAGGTATCGAACATGGTAGTATCGACTGGTGCGATACCAATGGCCATTCGTTCGCTTTCCAGGCTTTTAAGGGACGCGTTTCCCTTTCTCCGACCGCGCATTCTTCCACAACACCGTCCTATGAATCACCGTTTAAAAGCGTCGCGTGTGCCAGCGTCGAAATCATTTTTCACGTCACCGGTTGATTGATACAAACGCGATCTAACCGTGACGAAACTCGGTGCTCCCGGAGGCGAAAGAGGAAACGAGCTTTAGGTCGGAGGATGGCTAGGAAAAAGAAGATCGAAACACCGACTGACTCCTGAGGGAAGGATGGAAGCCGAAGTAAAAACGGGTAAGAAGAATAAAACGGGGGTTTGGGAGGGAAAAAAAGAGAAGAGGAAGAGAGAAGCGCAACGGAGAAAAACGACGTGTCCAGCTGCTTTTTACGCCTCGTTCTTTCTCCGCGAGATCCCACGACAATGAGAACGACACCGGCGACAGCACAGACCTAATTAAGACGGTGAATTCGTTCTCGATGCTAATCACCGCGACTCGCTTCGCCCGTGTATATTTAAACGTTCATTAAACGCTTCATTGTACGAGCGTACCCTGCCGTTTTAAAGGGATTAGGAGACGTCAAAGTTACTGCGTAATAGAGGAAGAGAGAAAAAGGAATTCCCCAAGTCCGACTTCCAAGTTTAATCGCGGCTTCCACTTTTCCTCCCTTTTCCTTTCTCCTTCTCCTCCTTCGTTTTTCGTTCGCCAAGCTTTTGTACTTGTTGCGGCGATACTCGCGCACAGATAATACGTAACCGTTACGGAAGCTTTTTCTGCAAGGCAGTCGACGATATTTCATCGACGTTGCTCGACCTACTCTTCGAGTATTTGACTCGCGAGTTCATCTGCATTCTGGCGCGAATTCCAACAGATATCCAGCAATTGAGAAAAGCGTCAAGGCAAAGGAGAGTGTCGTTCGTGAAATTCGAGGCGTTTTCTAGAAGATTTCCGGTAGCTTTTATTTTTTTTTTTTCTTTTTTGTTTGTTCGAGAATATACACATACGGAAGATGAGAGACAGGTATCGGAATGTCTAAAACGAAGCACGCGGTTCCAGATACTTCGAAGAGATACTGTCGCGAATTCTCAACTAAATGAAGATCGGTCAGGTTCAAGTTCGACCGATCGGTTGATATCGCGAACCTTGAACGTGATCGACGCTCAAGGTGGAGGTAAATTAAATATATCGAGTATTAATTTAGTAATTTATTTGCACTTTAATATACACGAAGAGTTTGACGTTTTCATCACGACGGTTGTACCATCTTGTTGATACTCAATACGGTGTAGTATAACACGAGCAGTACGACGCTCTGATGAAGACTGTGGTAGCACGTTGTTGCTACTACTGCCAGGAGCTTCGTCCGGTTCTTATGTATTGACTTTCCGCCTTCAGGTTTTCCATGGTTTAACTCTTAACGCTTCAAGCGTGCCTCTCAAGCACCACCGATATGCGGTGTCATAAATATTGTAATGAAAATTATATTACTTCTGAGACGAATAAAGATTGTTTTGAATGACTTTAATATTATTATTTAAACGTCATTGTAGCATTTAAAATCTGACGCTTAAAAAGTTGCAAGTCCAAATATGATGATATTCACAATTAAAAATCGAAGCGTTAAGGGTTAATTATGCATTCTCATAGGCGCGTATCATCTTCTGGTATTGCTAGCTGTTTACCTTTGACCAGACCCACGGACACTCAGGACGTTTTTTAGCCTCTTAATGAGGTTCGCATCGTAAGGTCTACAGCTTGGGGAGCTAGACGATTCGAACTTCCTCAAAAAGGGAGATATGTTGTCCAAGTCGTGAACCGATGGCCACTCCAAATCCCGAACAGATACACCATACGATTGATTAACTGTATACGGAAAACGATCTCAACTAAACTCAAGGACCTTTCATTATAAAACGAGGCTTGTAACTTTACAAGACGCGATATTATATTCGTTCCGTGTAATTCGCCAACATACATTTATAAGCGTATTGAGATATATGTAATTTCGCGTGCTAGACTAGATGAGCCGCGTATTAATGACACGCGTATGTGAGTATAAATGTATGGAAGTATGTGTGTGCACAGTGCCTCGAAAAACAGATGAATGCAACTGTTCCGTGAGTAGTATGGTATAGAAGATAGTGAGACAAAGAGAATGCTGAGACAAAGATCCTGTAAATCACTTGTTAAATGAAACTACTTTGATACAAATTCTAAGTGTAATCTAAGTGTTCCGTTACTTTTATTTCAGCGATGAAGATCCACAATTCTCAACGAAGCGAATAGCTGATAATTTAAATAGCAACATAGGGACTAGTAAAGAATGAAATAATAAGAAAGAAGAAGCGACTTGATCGTTGATGTGGGCGTTGGTCAAGGAGAGCAAGTTTCCACGCAGTGATCTATAATTCATTCATTATGCAACAAATTCCAATATAAATGCGTTCTGCGTGGACAGCCGTCAATTTCACAGGCTATCCACGAACATAAAATCCATAGAAAATAATCAGCAAACGATCTACGCGGGTGCTTCGTCACTGCCATCGCGTCGGATCAAATTATTGCTACGCAAAATACTAATTTCGCTGATAACGAAGATCAGATAGCGATATTCCATTAGCCTGAAGCTGTTCGTGTCCGTGTAACTCGATAAAGTCGCGAATCAAGTTGCGCGTTCATCAAATTAAAAAGCAATAAACACGTTCACTGACAATTGATCGAATATAATCTACTGGATTTTATTCGTCTCTTTTTAATTAATAGGTGAAACTTTTATAAAAGTTAATCTAAAAAACGATAGATATTCAATTAGCGATTTAATTGACGATTCTTTTATTGTCTTGATTTCATATTTTTACAATTTATAGTACTACACCTACATAGGATCCTGTTTAAAATGCGAATAAAGCTAAAGCTAAAAAAAAAAAAAAGAAGAGAGGTTCTGAATGGATGTTGCGAAATTATTCACTTTTTTCCTGCGGACGGGGAAACTCCGATAAAACAAGTCAATTACTGTAAAAAGAAATTAATAAAAAAATTAATATCTATGTAATTGCTTTTTCACACTTTCCAACACAACTACAAACGCCTAAATTAAGTTACGATCGCCCGTACCTACGTGTACGTATATTAAAAACGTAATACGCGAGAAACGATTCGTTCGTGAACGAATTTTTATTCGAACGTAGCTTGAAATCACGTGCCAGACGAAGCTTCTCGTTCGTAAATGAAATTTTTATACAAATACTGTGGCTTAAAGATCGCATGATAGACGAAACGGTCGATATGAAAGAGAAAACTTTAATAAAGTTAAGCAAACAAACCTCCGATCGAACGTAATAAAAATCATAACGAAGGTTATCGCGCTTCTCGTTCGTAAAATAAACCAGTTACTTTTCAAATATAGTTTTATATAGTTAGACGGTTACGTGTAATTTGTATGATATAAAAATCGCGTAATACGGACAAACTGTGTTTGATCTGATCGCGCGTCGTTCGCGGAGAACCCGTTCGTATTAAACGTCAGTCTACGAATAGCTTCGGTTTGGAAAATTCAACGATCGACAAGCGTTAAACTGCTCCAAGTTATTCGTCGATGGCGATTATTCCGTTGTATAGCAGCCGGCACTTTGCCATGAGACTAATCCACCGTTGCATCCGTCAGTCATGAAAACAACAAGCGTGCACAACGTGTTCCGTTGGCGGATGCAGTCGGTTCAATGGTTTTGGTAGCGCGTGCTCGCCGAAATCGAGTCCACGGCCCGTCCATTTTGTCGCGTCCATTCTGCCGGGTGATTTCACCTGAACGCTGACGAAAGAAACGCGATTCACAAGACGAAAACTGAACCGATTCGTTATGCCGCGTTGAACATTCGCATTCACGATTTTGTACCCTTTTTATTTGGATTCGTCGGCGATGGAACAATAGAGAAACAACGAAAGATAGAGCGGGAGAAGAGCTGCGTGTTTCGAATTCACAGCGAACCATCGATTTATTATGAACATCGATACGGCCGAAACAGGAAACCGTAGAATTTATACCGTTATCGATGCAAAAGCGAGAGGAATTAAAATCATTGGAGTGTTCGCTTTGTAGATATTCGTTGTAACGTTAAACGGAACAATGAGAAAATATCCACTTGGTCGAATAATGAAACACCGTGTCAATTATCCGGAACGTTTTCGACGAAAACATGTCCAAAAATTAACAACGGTTAAAATCACAGTTGCCATCTCATCTGCTTTACTTTATATTTTTACGTTCCGCATTATGAATTTTCTGTTATATCTTTATAAAATGTGCACGATAATCGTGAAACCTCAATTCCTGACAAGATCAATGATTTTCTGCATAAGAAGATGCATCATTCTGGTAAGATAAATTCCGATAACGTTCAACCATAATCATAACCTGCGATCTTCTGTTTATACAAGGTGGTTGATGAACTGGTGGTACAAGCGGAAAGGGGGTGATTCTACGCGAAAAAAGAAGTCGAAAACATAGAATAAAAATTTTTCGTTCGAGGCTTTGTTTTCGAAAAAATCGACTTTGAATTCTCGCTCGGTACGCGTGCGGTACGTTATAACGGATCTCACTGTAGATCGTTGTCTCGACGGAAAAATTAAAAAAGAAAATTTTTATTCTATATTTTCGACTTCTTTTTTCACGTAGAATCACCCCCTTTCCGCTTGCACCACCAGTTACCAACCACCCTGTATAAATCTCGTTTAAATTTGATATCAATGGTGTTAACCCCTTGACCTACGATTTACGTTCGAGAATTTTGGGCCGAAAACGTAAACAAACTATTATATATTAATATTATATATTATATTTGGCCCGATCATCGTGCTACGGGCTGTGCCCGTAGTTGCAGGTTAAGGGGTTAATGCTTCTACAGACGAACTCGAAAACTCTCTCGCGAAATTACCTTACGCGTACCGGAAATATTCAGCCAAAATTCCCCGAACAACCTCAACGAAGATACCTCAACGATCGCAAACCAAAGCGAAATACCTGTTTACGCTCCTATGGAGCGAACTTCAGCCTAATTTAGCGCACTACCCGGCGTATCCAAAGCGCAGCGGGAGAAAACGCGCGCGAGCGACATCGCGAAATCGGTCGGTGCGACAAACGATGCGGCGCGACTTGTGTCAAAGAAACTCGGTAAATTGAATATATCGCGTCAGAGGAAAAAAATTCAGGCGTCATTTATGCCAGAGCAATACTCGCGAGCCCTGTATGTCGCAACCGCGCGTTACATACACACGTTACGCTCGAAAAACAGAAACAGGCAGCATAAGGAAGAGAGAGAGAGGGAGAGAGAGAGAGAGAGAGAGAGAAATTGGAACAAATAATCCGCAACTTACTGCCGCGAACCTGGTGCGGCTCGTAACTAAAAAGGGTTGGCGGGCTGTTTTCACGTGTTCCGCGAGCTTCCATACACCGGTTTGGAACGAGTGCAGACTGAGAGTGCATCGGGTCCACGCAGGGTACAATATCGCGGCGGCGTTGACATTCGAAAGCAAAAGTAGACAAAAACAACGTTGCAGGTGGAAATAAACGGCAATCGATGGAGGTAGGCGGCCGATGGCAATTTTTAACAAAGTTTCTACGTAACAAACAGATCCACGGGTGGAAACGGTTTATTTGATCGCGCTTCATCGCCTACGTATATGTACTACTGCGTGGATTATGGTAAAAAGTTGGTCGACGTTTCCCGTTTCCTCGATCCCTTTCATCCAACTGTTTCGTGGAGTAATTGGAACCGAAAGTCTATCCTTTTGTCTCCACTTTTTCAGTCTTTCTCGCCGTATAATTCGAAAGAAGATCCCCGGAATACATAGAAGTTAATCAATATGCTTTTAATAGAAATAAAACGCTCGTTCTCGGAGAAAATTTTTTACACAGCTGAATTTTTATTTCGTTATTACGATCTAGCGAGAAATGTTAAAACTTCAACGTATGAATATATCTACGTGTTTCGTCGTAGAAAATTGTACAGAAAGTATAGAACGTCGCGAAATAAATGACATTTTGTTTTGTAACATTACGATTTAACGAATGAACGTATTGCAAAGTTAAATTTTACTGGTACCTTCGGTATGTTTTTACCAAATAGTTTCGCCAAAACTTTAAATTCTCGTAAACGAGCCGCGTTAGTAGCAACGTAACTTTTTAATCGGAGAAAAAATTGCTCACCTTTGACGTTGTATTTGCCAACGATACGGCAAAGAACGTCTCTCTTCGCTCGATGAGAGCTTTACTTTCCTCGACTAACACAGACGCATCGACGCTACGTAGAACACGATAAACGAAATACCTGTTTGTTCAAGTAAACTTTCACGCTAATACTTCGTTTAAATTTAACATATTCACGATTGACGTTTTAATCGATGTCCGAAAGTGATTTACCTTTGCGGTGACGCGAAAATCGACGTGAAAATCGACGAGAAATATCGACTCTGCGTGTCCCTGGCGAAAGAGGCGAGGTCCGTTTGTCCACAAATAAACGTGCACGATCATGCTTCGACAATTTCAAAAGGACTTACGAATCGTTTTCAAAGTTAGGGGTTGATATGAAAAGGGGTCGGCTAAGACTTTCGGGCTTTCACGGGGCCAGCGGATCGTAATCTGCCGTCCATGTATATTCAAATAGCCGACACGATAAATCTTCTTGCTTTTCGTTTATTAACGAGACGACGATCCCGTATCCATCCGATCGATTTCCATTATATCCCACTGGCCGGGATTAAAGAGAGCCGTTTCATACGACGTGTTGAATAGCGGAGGAATCTTAAAAGTGTACAGGATCAATCGAATACATGTGTATATATATATATATATGTACTTAATGGAATTTACAAAATGAATCGGATCTCTAAATTGCAAGATTGAAAAACGACTATCGCGTGTATTACGCGGTATTTGTAGTAGCAAAAGAAGGAAACACGCGTCAAGATGTTTATACAGTAAATCAGAATGCTTGAATTTTTATAACATAACCCTCGGAAGCGATTCTCTGAGAAAACCGCCGCAAGACCCTCGCAAACTGAAAATGAGACGAAAAGATTATCGCGAGTTTTACTCGACGCGTTAAATACTCCGGAAACAAAAACGATTCTGTAAGAGAAAGATTCGCAGGCCATTCACGTTCAGATCCTCGGAAGAAACTACCCCTAAATTCAGTCAAGAGAGCACGGGGCTAAATTCGATCACCGGATCAGTCCTGATCCTATAAAATTTAGAGAACTGTAGAGATAGAAAAAAAGAAAAGGAAAAAAGAAAGAGAAGAGGCGAAGGGAGAACGAACGAAGGAAGGAAATAGAGGGGAACAAATCGAATCCGTGTTCCGCGAGGCGCGGGACCAGAGATACGAAAGGAAAGACAACGGCTAACAATACGCCGTTTCGAGCCCACTGAAAGGATTTTCGCGACACCCTAAAGTGGCCGTTGAAATCTTGTTAGGCTGCGAAAATGCGAAGCTCGAGACTGTGTCACCCGAAAACCCACTCGTTCCACGTTTTCCCTTCTCTTTCTCTCCTGCTGATTCACAGTTTCCGGTCGTCGTTCGTTTTTCCCACTACGAGACTATGGTACAAAGGATGCTGATACTGTTCGACAGGAACAGAGAGAAACAATTTTATAACGAAATAAACGCGCAGTATGGCATGCAGTGGACAGAAATCGAAATAATCGTTGCTCGATTTTCATCGTATTATTCGATGATATCGTTAATTCGTAAGTAAGTAATTAGTAACGAACGTCAACGATAATTTGTCGAAAAATCCACAGAGGATCGATAAAAATCGTTTGTACACCAAAGTCAATAATTACTTGGAAATTAGCTCGCTGGCTATACGTTCCTGTTCTTACAGTCCCGTTGATTCGTGTTAAGTAGCATTTGTTACGCCTTAAATATTAAACATGAAGAATTTGAAGAAAAATACGTATAAATTCAATTGGCAATTTAAAAGATCGCTCGGTGTCAAGAAGGTATTATATTACGTTGCTACATAATCTTTTTCTGTTACGGACTAAGCGCGACTTGGCTGAGGAGTGGGTTTCTCATCGCACTTGTTCCAAGAAAGTTGTCAAAGTAACGCAAAAGCTCCGTTCTTTACCAGATGTCGGCGCAATGTCTGACGAGATGGAAGAAAAGATGAACGATTTCTGCGTGACACTTACGAAAAAACGAAACGACCGTTGCCAACATCGACGCTATTTACTGAAACGTCACCGTGTGTGGTTGGACAAAGAAAAAGATACGTTGTAACATATTTAAACGAAGCCAGAGAACAGGAAAAATCCTGACAAAGAGTCGATAAACAGACTTCTACTCGCGTCGAATCCCTTAATACCAAGTTTCAGGAAAACTGCACATTACGTACATTTTTTAGCTTTGCCCCAAATCCTTATTCAAATGCCACACCGTGGAACGTGAGAACGTTACCTGCAAACGTACGATCGCTGCCTGCGAACCTGGTCTGTGAACGTGCGAACGTGGCCTGCAAACGCGCGAACGTGGGCAACAATTTTTGCTTTTTGTCTGGAATCCTCGTTCGAATGCCGCACTCTGCTCTACTGCGGAAATTGAGAAAAAGATATTGGATACACAGAGATGTACACTGTCGGTCAGAAGCTTGGAATTCGTCAGATTCGTGGAATCAAACGTACGTATTCCGTCAAAGTTAGGAAGGAAGGAACTTAAGAAATGTAACGATTTAGAATTTCGTTATTTTAGCAAGTTTTTCCCTCGATTTATCAAAGTGCAAATAATTATCATCGATACGACTGCGGTATATCGGTTTTGAATCGATCATGAAATTATAATAAAATTGAAATTATACTAACTGCGGTTTATTGGTACATTAGCAGCAAGCATATTAGCTTCTCGCGCTTCCTCGATCCGATCTCTTACCTTAGAATAAAATAAAACTTTCCGAATGTAGAGTAATAAGGAATCGAAATTAGGAAAAACGACTAAACTACTATCTTCGTTCTGAAACAGCCTGTACAATTGGAACAGCGATTCCCTGCAACTGTAAACGAACACGCGAGTCACACGACTCGTGCACGATTAAGCATTACAGTTTCACGGTTAGTGCGTGAAACTTGAAAAAAAGGTACAAGAAAACACGATTGCGACGAAAATGGAAATCAGGGTACGGATCAGCGGGTACCGATTTCATTGTCGCGCTTTTTATCGTATCGAGCTTTCCGGCCAGTCGTCGTGCAAGCACGCTCACGCGAGCATTACGAGATTAGCAGCGCGCCATTTTCAAATGCAGGCGCTCGGCTCGGCGAAGGGAGCGAACGAGGAACGAGAGGGAAAAGAGGGCACACGCCGATCCACGCTCGAGAACGCGTATAATTGAATTGTCAGGAATCCGCGCGATTTACATGAAGCCGCGACCAATGCTGTTCCAACGTTCATAATCGCGTGGCGAACGAGTCTTTAACCCTCGAACGCCCGTGAGAAAAGCAACAACGTATCTACCCTCCTTCGCGGAATAATTTATGTTTAAGGGTAGTCGGATATTTCGAAATTATACGGTTAAGTTAGTTTAAATTATACGTCCGAGGGAAATTGTAAATTCGTAACCCGTAAATATGTACGTACGGCGAGTCGCGGAAGCGTTTGTAATTATTTTATCCGAAACAGTGATTATTTTATGAATTACTTCTTACGAGAGCCATCAGTGTAAAAAATAAATTAATGGAACTGTAAGTGTCAGCGGTAGTCGAATCAAATATCTTTTTAATTACAGTAGCGATAAACAGAAGTACGATTATTCGAAATTAAAAATAAAATTCAAACGATATTTTCGTCGTTAGCTCGATGTCTAGAACCTTGGGAATATATCGGGTTGGCAACTAAGTAATCGCCGATTTTGCCTATTGATCCCATTAATGATACTTTTTCTTTTTTTTTTTTTTTACAAAGGAGTTTATTGAGTCCAGAAAATACAGATTTTAAGTACGTTATTCACAATAAACATGAATTTTTGTAATGGTATGTTAGGCAAAGGCACCGATACGCGGCGGTACGACGTAGCCATGCTGTATTATGTGTCGGCGTTTTACATTTTTCGTTGTATGATGCAGTTTTTGGGTTTAAGCCTCTGGGGAGCGGAGCTTTTTTTTTATGTATTTTCCCATTAATGATACCATTAGGTGGAAACGACAAAATCCGCGATCGCTTAGTCGCCAGCCCAATAATTTTCTTTTTATAATTTAAATCGTCATAAAATACGTTCGTATAGTTGAAACTATACTTCGACTGATAATAAAGATTCATAGATGTATATCTGGAGCTGAGCATTAATTTGTTCGTGTAAACCACGTTCTACCGTATCGTACATTGCCGATGAATAGGCAAAAGTTCTTTCACATTGAAATTCCCGCGGGTACTCTAAATCGAGCATACATAGTTGGAAGAGACACGCGCGATCGTGATATCAGTTAATAACGCAACGGAACAGAATTCATTGGTCAACATTAGACGCATAGAACTCGCCCTCTGCCGCATTTTGACAATAGCAGCGGACCTTACGCTGCTACTGGGTAGCGTTCAATGAAAACGGCATTGTTACGATTTCCAAATAAATCGCGGCGTCGGTGCGGTAATGCCGCCGCTATGCCGTCGAAACGCGAATCAATTCGAATGGTAATTTAGTGGCGATGCTTGGGCGGATTATGCCGGTCGAATAGCATTTCAGATTCCTCGCGAGCATACATGCGAACGCACACATGCATTCGCGAACCGCGTGTTCGATATTCCGAGATACAATGTAAAAATCACGAAATAAAATATCAGATTTACGAGGAAATTGCGTCCGCTTGCCGATTCACGAAATTTCCAAACATAGAGTTATTAGTAGCTAGAAGTTATAATTCTATGTACTAACCACTTGACCGAACCATTTTTTAACCAAATGCTTCTACCATCGTAGAATTACAAATTACAAAGAAACCAAATTTCTGTTCTACGTTAACTTGTTGAAAAACGGTACTCAATTCGTGCATTTGGTATTCTATTTGAAAACGAAACTTGTCATACGCGGTATTTAGATCTTATGAAACGTGTAGCACACAGAACGTAGGTAACGAAACGATAGTTTGCTTCTTAAATTACTTCTTTAAAATTACTTTCCATATTGCTTCCATCTATAAAGGATAGAAAAGAAGAGAATGCTATTAAACGAGTGTAGGAATATTTTTCTTTTCGAGACAAGACTCTTCGGTTCGATAAAGTTTTACTGTAAAAGCGTACTGGAATTGCTAACCCGACCATAAAAATTTTCAGAACGCAAAGAGTTGAAATCAAAAAGAAGTTTCCGCTAGATCGAATAATATTTTGTTTTCATTTTTGCATCTTTCTCTCGGTCGGCTATTACTCCCGAAAAGTTGCTCGTCGCGCGACATTAATATGGCAGTGTCTTCCCGCGCCACCTTCTTCGCCGGCAGTTAACACGCGCCCTCTTAAAGTTCCGTGCAACTTTTCGCCACTAAAACAATTTGGCCGGGGCGAGAGGCGACAGCGACGCGGATAAAGCCACCGCTACGCCCCGAGAACTTCTCCGCGATGTTACCGCGCTGTCGTAATACCTTTCACACCCCGATCGTTTGATAACGTAATCGTTCAGATTAATCCTTTTTAACAAGCGAACCGCGCGTACGCGTAGGCGACGAGCTAACGACGACTACGTGACTTTCGCGATTCGACGATCCATGGCTACCAACAACCACGCGCGCGCCACGATTTATGAATTTATACGCCGATAACCTATTCGGAATACAGAACGTTCCAGTCGATTATAAAACGCGCACGGATTCGCCAATGAGCCTTCGAATGATGTCGCGACAAATTCCTGTCTTTCGCTCGAGATTCTTATTTAACAGTATGTAGCAGGTTATTGACAGGATGAAACAATGGAAAAAACGTATTCAAACCTGTACTTGTACGCGTATACGAACGCATGTTATGTATGCCGCTAACAATGTGTTAATATCGAAAATTATTTAATTTGTTAAAAACTTGGTCGATATTCACTAAATAGCGATCTAGGGGAATTTACAAAATGTGTACGTGGAATAAGATGTTCGTCGTTAACGAGCACATCGACTGTCACATGTAGGAGACGTAAACGTGTCGCGGTGATCGAGTACATTCGACGACTTCCGTTGACGCAGGAAAGTTGACATTAATTCGAATTACATGTGATTTGACCGCTTCGGACCAATCATGCAACGCCGGATGCGGTTCGCCTCCGTATTTCAACTCCACGTGCGATTTAACGTGGTTACGTATTAAACGAAAGTACGGCAATTTCGCTCGATAAATGCCACAGGAAACACGGTGACGAAACGTCATTATACGACAATGCGTCAAATCACCGAAGGGAGAGAACGTTAACTCGCAACGAGAGTCGATGCACTGGTAATGTCAACATTTTCTCGTAGTTAAGGAACATGGTTGAACAAACAGAGAAATGTCAACATTGAAACTTACCGAATTCTCGATCGTAGAGTCCACAACGAGATATCACAACCTGCACCACTCGACCCTGTCCCTCTTCGCAAAAGTAGATGAGTTTCACGAAACTTAGTTCATGACCACTAACCGAAAACGATGTGCGTTCGTTCGCATCTAAAATGCAACTTGAACCTTAGCCCGCGCTTTGGTGACTGCCAAAGAACTGAGAGTGGGGATTCTCTACCCTTCGCCATTGTGTTCACGCGAAATCGCCACCAGATGACTGTACGGGTTTGGTATGATTTTACAGTAGATGACGTTAAGATCGACTTCTGCTATAGCAACCGCTGTTATTGGCAAATGTAAATACTACTTATTGAACACATAAAAAACACGCATAAGTCTCGGACAAGTCTAAGTGCTATTAGCAAAAGGAGAAACAAAAAAGGAAAAGATAGCAGCAAATCGACGCACATTAATACAGAAAATGATGTTATCGATGACGAATCTTCGTTTACCTTTTGTAACTAAAAAACCGGGTAAACTTGATCACAGGCGAGTACACAACACGGTCATTGACTAAAAGGAGGTTTAAAACGAGAATTTCACGTCTTACCAATGTTTCTTCTATCAATGTTGCTTCTAACGACAAGAATTATTAGTAGCTATCAATGATAATTAATAATTATGACACGTAATAAATTTATTATCGCAATTCCTTTGTTCGTTCCTTCGACGACATTGCTGTACGATATTCGTATTTACCGCGACAGAATCCATACTACGAGAGGTCACAAGTGTACTCACAAAAGGCATAGACAAAAGACGAAGGCTACCTACATAACCATGACGTTCTTAAAATTAACGCTGCGGGGAGCCACATTACGTAAACTATACATAACATAATAAGTAACAACGGCTAAGGGGAGGCAAATTTATTAATGAATAGCATAAAATATAAGAAACGTAAACAGAAGTGCAGCGATTAACAATACATTTTTCCAACGTATACTAAAATATTAGCATACATGATATAAACACATTTCACAGAGATTGAAGAGTATGAAGGCTTAACAAATATTTCTTTATAAATCTATCCATAAATCTACATTTGCAATTATTCTAAGTAACCAAATAAAATTTGTTCGGTGATGATTATATAGATAACAGTGTTAGGTTATGTAGAGCTTGAAAAACAAATTATATGTATTTCTGTCAATAATTAAATATCAACAACGTTCGATCGAAACGTATAATGGAACTTGGCGACCTAATATTAATTCCAAAACTTGATAACGTTGCGTTGGTAGATAAAAGTGATGGCAATTACAAAAGTATAGATGGAAGACTATGTATTAGTAGTCACCATCTTCTTTGGTCTTCGCGACAAGGCGATGGACAAGAGCTCTGGGTACGATCTAATGTGAAAATTATTTTAGCATTATGATTATTTGAAATGTTAGTTTAGTCCATTTATGTTCTATCTTCTTTCAATGTTTTTCAGCTATTATATCGAAATATTGATCTTATAGAGAAAAGATTGAATACCCAAAGTCCAGGTGGTACCATTATATTGAAATGTAAAGATTTTCACATTCTTCAATTAGATATTAATTCAACAGATGACTTAACAAATGTTGCGTTATCTATAGAGATGTTAACGTCACAAGGTGAAATACGTAACGTTATTTTCATCTTTGTAAAAGTATATTTTTTCCATATTTTGTGTTAATTCCCATTTCTTTCTTTACTACAGAGCAAACTTTACAGTATCCCTTTTTTAATAGACCACAAGTTGCTAACAGTACTATAAAACAAATAGAAGATGGGTGGACTGCGTTTTCTCCAGTATCAGAATGGTCCAGATTGTTAACTGCTTATGCGGATGAATGGCGTATTAGTTATTTAAATAAAGACTACAAAGTTTGCAATTCTTATCCTTCTGCTGTTATAGTACCACGTCACATAGAAGATAAGATTATAATATCATCTGCCAATTTTAGAGATGGTGGACGATTTCCAGTTTTATGTTACAGACACGAAGGAGGGGTATGTAATATCATATTGTGCAGCAAGTACAATGCAATAAATTAGATATATATACAGGATTGATCAACCAACGTTACAGAGTATCTTGTTAAGAAGTAGTCAACCAATGTGTGGCACTAATGGTAAAAGATGTAAAGAAGATGAAAGATTGTTAAATGCTGTGTTAGGACCAGGAAGACGTGGGTAAATACCACATTCTTTAAAGCTTATACTTTAGCCGATCTTAGAAGTGTTTAACTATGATTTGATATTTAATATCAATCACAGTGTCTCATACTAATAACAAAGTAATACTTTTTCGATCTAACCAATGTTACTAATGTAAGATTTGTCGATAGTTATATAATAGATACAAGGTCCATTAGCCAAGCTCAAAGTTCCAGAGCTAAGGGTGGTGGTACAGAAATGGATGCTGCTTATCCGCAATGGCGGAAAGTACACAAAGCGGTTCCGCGACCCCATGATTTAGCAGATAGTTTTTTTAAATTGATAGAAGCTTGTAATGATATAACGTGTTCTACTTCCCAGTGGATCTCAAGACTTGATAACGGTGGATGGTTATCCGCTGTACAAAGCGCTTTAAACGCTGCTTGTGTAACTGCTCAGTGTCTTCATCAAGAAGTTGCAGCTGTATTAGTTCATGGTATATAATCTATAAAATGATTAAGCAAATACGATTATATTAATTATAGTATTACTAAGTAAGGATACTTGCTGCGTTTTGAACAGGTAGTGCTGGCAGAGATTCTACTTTAGTGGTAACCAGCTTAGCACAAACGATATTAAATCCTGACTGTAGAACAGTACGTGGCCTTCAAGCTTTAATCGAACGTGAATGGATACAAGCTGGTCATCAATTTTTTAGCCGTACACGTCATGGACCATACCATCCATCAAATTCACAAAATCCAACGCATGCACCGACTTTTCTTCTTTTCCTCGATTGTCTTTACCAACTCCATTACCAATTTCAATTTAGCTTTGAATATACAGTAGAATTATTGATTGAGTTGTACAATCATGCATATTACTCTAATTATGGCACATTTTTAGGTATTTACACATAATACTATTATATATTCATTCTAATACTTAATTTCCATATTTAAAATATTTGTATATATATTGGCTCCAGGTGATTCGGAAGCAGAGAGGGTTAGACTTCGATTATCTGAACGAACGTGTAGTTTATGGTCTTATATAAATCAACCGGAAATATTGGAGAAATGGTTGAATCCTTTGTATGAACCAAATTCAGGAGTCATTTGGCCCAGCGTTGCACCTATTAGTATTCAGTTGTGGAAGGAACTTTATCTTGGCCATACAAGTGTTGCACCATGGAAAAGTTTACCATCATGTATAAAACAAATAAAACAAAACTATATGGCAGTACGCAAAGTTGCCAGTCAATTACAAATTCAGATTAAACAAGCGATAGAGCAAATGCGTTCAAACCCTGATATATGTTATGAAGAGGAAAATCAAGATGAGCATACTTGTATAGCACAATTAAGTCTAGAATCTCGAAATACGTGATATACATTATGGACAATGTAAAGAGGAAAAAACTTCATTTACATGAGACACACAATATCGTAATTTGAACTTATTTACGATATAAAATTACCAAGTATCATAATCGTATGTTTATCAAAAATTCACCAAAATTTCAAAAGTTATTTATCTCATATATATGTTTTTTTATGTTTCCTTAGGATAAAAATCATTTTTTCCATAATATAGTAATTGAAATATAAATAACACGTTCACGTGTGTAAAGACGCACATTGTTTATTCATATTATTTATTCTTAAAGAATTTATTATAATACACTTAAGATTTATATTATACATGTAGAGCAGAGGAAACAAGTATTTATTGATTCCATGCAGATATCCGGTCCCTTATATACGTCAAGTATTTGTAAATATAACATTGTACGAAGTATATATATAGTGAAAAAATGAAATGTTTACAACTACTTCGTATTCAATATTGTTTTATTCTCAAATATATACAAAATATTTTGATAAAAGAAAATAGAAAAACGAATGAATTATAAAATTATGGTACATTGATTCCATTCTCGAATTTTACATATATCCAAAAGTAAAAATAATCTGGACGTAGAAAAAAGACGGTAAAGACAAGTTCTTACCGTTATATAGGAAGGACGAATGAAATATGAGAAGGAAAAGTGGATAGACAGAGACGGATAGATCAGGAGGGGAGGGTTAAGGGCAGCAGGATTATTACTGCCAATGAAAAGAGGGAGATCGTTGGAGGGGAAATACAGCAGGTGTTCATACACAAAGAAAATGAAACAAATCCTATATTCACTGGTTTAAAATTTAAGTATCTTTCGTATATTTCTTACTTTTACACAAGAGTTGTATACTAGAATAATTTTAAGATAAGATCATATAGAATACAAAAGATTTGTTCTTACATGAAACGATATAAAATAAGATAGACAGAGAGAAAACATTTCATTTTTTTTAAATATGTTACTTACGACGATATAAAAGTATATTTGTTCATCAAATATAGCGATATTAATTACTTCTTTGCTTCTTTTCTTTTCTTTCTTCATTTCTATAAATTATTTACAATAAAACACAAAATTTGTTGGAAAAAAACTGAAAAGTATTTTCTGTAAGTCCAACAAACAGGTTCAATCTTGAGGATCGTCTCTGAACATCAGCTCGATTTCCCTGGATGAGTGTGGATCTAGTCACGAATAAAATTAAAAAACGTGGACTGAATTCAAACCCATCCAAGGCCAACAAGCAAATCCGTTTTCTATCCTGATTTGTGATGTTTAAACTTGCCAAAATATAGATTGTGAATAAAAAGACGTTCCAACAAAATTTCGTTGAGAAAACAAGTCCACGATCTAAACCAACAACGGAATCACGAGGCAGAATGTGGAGAAATGATACGTTTGAAAATGGAATTGTAGAAGTTCCAGGTAGGGGAATAAAGTAAACGGGCCTGGATTGGTGTGTCTCCCTACTCCTCCTATGTTACAAGTAAGGCCCTTAAGTGGGAAAGGGACCTTCGATGGATCGAACCACGGTCGTCCGTGGATCGAACAAAACACAACAAAAGATTCCCTATAACCTGGTTTTCACTATAATCACCTCACGGTCATATAAACAAATCTGAACACTCGCTAGGGAAAACCGTCCGTCTCTTGAGTAAAAAAAATCAAGATGGAGAAGTAGAAAAGGTCTCGTTCTGTGAGATAAATAGAAATGAGAAGCGTCTCTGCTCTCTGAGACATTCATAATATCTATGTATATGTGTATAAATCTGTCACGCAGTATAATGAGAGCTTTTCTTGCCCTCCACCTTGATTTTTGTTGACTCAAAAGATGAACGGTTTCGTCAATGCTTTCGGTAGAAAAGAGTTCGAACCTACGTATATGACCGTGGCTCACTTTTGCACTTAGTAAAATATGGTCGGTAAGGAAATCAACAACGACACTGGTTATAGGGATTTCCTACCTTTCCTATCATTTTTGTTGCGTACGCGCTTTAATATATTTCCTCTTCCTTACTACTGGCCATAATACCTCACTAAAATTCTCTAAAACTGGGAAGATATATGCGGGACAGTACACGGATAACCGAAAACACTGATCTCTATCCCAGTATGATACTTCAAATTACTAATACGCGTGCTTATCTTAATGATTATGTTGGGTCCATCAGAAATAACCAATCAGATTTGCATTCCTCTGCATAATCCATTCCAAGATAATCACCTTTTCTGTTCCCTATTATACATATTATATGTAAATCATATAATCATCTCAGTTTGTTAATGTAGCTTCCATGATTTTTATGCTCATCTTATTTATTTACACTCGCATTAATGATAATCAGTTATGTAGTTCTTACGATGACCACTGTCGTATACATAACGCAGTCTGGTAACTCGCCGAATTTTTTGGCTGGTGGTGAATAGCTTCATTTGGAAGTCCTATCTTTAATTCCCTTACCTCTCACGTAGTAGCGCTGCTTGAAGGAATCCAAGAATACACATGAGCATTCGCCATTATTGACATAGCCAAGAATAATGTGATATTTGATGCAAAATTCAAAATCTAAAATACGCTTAATAACCAAGAAAAAATCATTATTTATTGGAGACATTTCGACAGAAATGAAATATAATTATTAGGTAAAAGAGGAACAGTACGGAAACCACTCTTTTTTTTATAAGAAAGAACAAGATAAAAGTAATTTTATAAAAGTAAAAATATGGGATTGCTTTTTGAAGGTAGAATGTTAATAAAGAAGTTTTTCCACGTTATTTGTTATATAGTTTATGAAATATATCATTTTTCCAATAAATACAGAACTATTGGATCATACGCAAGATCGCTGATACATTATCCTTAACACCAACTATACAATATTTAAACTATCGCAAACTATACAGTAAATAATGTACAATTTTCTATATACATACCTACATTTTATTCAATTTTTTGTATATAATACTACACAGCATAATATATATGTACAAAATAATACTAATTATATAAAAAATTATTACAATAACCTTTTTGAACAATTCTTTTTTTTTATAAATTCCTCTTTAAAATGTTTCTCATATATTAAGGGCCTTGCCTTTAGTTCTCTTATATCAGGAATAGCTTTTTCCCATATATTTCCAAGTTTGAATTTTTTGATGTTTTAAAAAGGCAATACTACCGTTGCATTTGTAAATACTTTTACAATCTGGCATAGCATATACAAGAGCCATCTTTAACATTAACAATAAGCTTTAGTTATGATTGTACATAGTATATACAACAACCATATAATTTGTATAAGGAAAGAATAAGTGTATTAGTAATAAGTATGTATGTACATACTTTTCCCTTTTCTCTATTTGCCATTCTTTCCATCCTCAGTGGGATTGTACTGATGACTGATGACAAATACGCATCGTCTGTGACTTTATCAATTTTGTTAGTTGGATTAAATATAATTCCTACATCCATTGCTATAAATCACAGAGGACATAAGAAACATTAATTTTTTATATAATCAGTATTTCAGAATATGGAACACAAGGATCCATAAAATGCAAGCTCTATGCTGTATATTATATGTATAGCATTCTATATTTGGTCAATTAGTTGACTATTACTTGAGATGCTATTGATTTTATCGATATCTGTTTTCAACAATTCCAGTGAATATAATTCCTATGTTTGTATATGGATTACGATGTTTGAATGTTTTTAAGACAAATTTATACTATATTTTGTCTGTACAGCAAGTTCCATGATTTTAAATACAGTTGTCATTACAACAGTATGATTTGACTAACTAATCTGGCAATAATTTCTTGTCTATGTATTTACCACATAGTGGCATCATTATTTGTGCCTTCTATATCTATAAAAAGGACCTACGATATTTCTAGATATCGTATTCGATATCTAGAACAACATATTAATAATGACGAGTTTAATTGCGCAAATCGTGTAATTTGATGACATTATGATTAAACGTTGGTTGTCCCATGTCATTCGCGAGATTCAAGTTACAATAAAACTATGATAAACTTTACCAATTATCGTTCATACCTTTTCTTTAGTACTATAACGCCACTTTTCGTGATAATATACCATTTTTAACACAACCATCTGAAATATTCAAATGGGAAATACATCCCACGCTTTCTGCACTTTTCACATTCAAACCAGGAAATTGTTAACTATAGCTGAAACTAGAAATCGGAAATCACGTGAGTCAAGTCACGTGTATATCAATATACAATTGACAAATGTGTATAAGTATATAATTCCAAATAATTTTAAAATGAAACTTGCTTTAACAAAAAATATTTAATGCTCCTATATTATCGAACACTTCATAAAACAATCGTTTATTTATATTGCTAAGAAATATTGATATAGTATTTGAATAAAGTAGTACAATATTTAAAACTGATAATGACCGGAAAGAACTTTATAATATATGAATATTTATTCCTCAGTTAAAACTAATTTCAAAAAAATAATAGATTAATAGAGAATGTAACATATACAACATGTTAGAAATACATATTTACACATACTTTTATTATTTATCTTATCCGTAAAACATAGTATCCTATACGAACAATTTCGTTAAAGAAATATATATATATTACTTTAGCAGCTATTCGTATACTTGTTATATATCATCCTTTAATACGATTATTGTATATTATTTGAAGACCGCATGAAAGGAATATGACAATTCCATATTAGGATCAAATTTTTAAATCGCTTTCTTGTCAAAATTGAAAAGTACAACTTATCATGTTTTTCTCCTTTGGTTTTCGTTTGTAAGTTTTTTAAACATATGCAATATACTGTTAAATTTACCGCCCAACTAATTTAGTAAGAAAAATTGTCACAAGATGGTGGTAAAATGGACGACGAAAGCGCCATCTCACTTGCTATACGATGATCTGCAGGTCTGCAGGGTAAGAGGCAGGGCGGGGTATTACTGACGTCACTTTCGGCAATGTTCGTGGACATTCGAGTGGCCCGATCTAGCCCGAACGGGTCAATGTCTGAGGAGGCTTCGAAAAATTCGTAAGTGGTGTGGTGTTCGTGTGCACGGTGAGGAAGAGAAAACGTCGTCGTTGATTGTCGAGGAATTGGTTTTGCCGCGTAAGTCCAGCTCGCGCCTTTTACCCCTTTCCCGCCGTCAGGCTCGAGACGACGTTCGTATAGTGGTTTCACGATTATCGAAAGCAGAGGTGAACAACGACGGTGACGACGACCTCCCCTCGAGCAACGTCGACACGGACGACGACGAAGACGTCCACGTCGGCGTCAACACGGTCGAAGCTTGTTTTTCCGCCTAGGAAAGCGGTGTTCGCGACGAAGCGTGCACAAGCCTGGCAAGTCGATAACGTCGGGCCTGACAAGTCAAGAAGCGCCAGGAGTGACGAGTAGTGACAAGATTCAAAGTATATCGAGAAAGATAGAGCGAGCGAGAAAGAGTGGTAGTGGAGGAGGTGAGGCAGTAGCGCTTCCCCCGCATACTCGAAAAGTTCGAGCGTAGAAGTGAGAGAAAACAGTCGAGAGAATAAGAGAAGCAAGAGAAAGGAAGAAAAGCGAGAGAGTGAGAGAAACGAAAAGAGACGATTGACGACTACGCCGTTAGACCGAAAAAGAGAGAACGATTGGAAGAAGTGTACGATGTAAGAACGACAAGCGTCGTATAGGTGTATCGTCATTGAGAGAAGAAAAATTCAAAGTGTTGCGGCTGTTGTAGAAGCCACGGTGGCGAGTTACATAGAAAGATCACCAACGACGAAGAAATCCGACCCGTCAGCCGGATCATCGTGGAGTTGTACTATATAGGAAGGCAAGCAAGTGCGGCGGTGTGCCTCCACTGGCGAACGTGTACGAACCGTTCCGAAAACGTCAACCCCTGCCTCCCCTCGCGGCATAGCTCTCCGCAACACTCCGCGCCCCCGTCAGGTTATTAGGTAGTAGAACCGCACTTCTCGGTGCGTGATACTCCCTGACAGTCAGCGGTTAATACGAAAGATTGTCGCAAATTGTGTCAATTCGTGTAGTTGGACGCTATCGACGCGGCGTATATCATATTCATTGGTGGAGAATCGACTAGATTCCCCAAGGGAAAAGAGAGCATCGAGTGAATCGCGTATCGCGACGGTCAAGTCTATCGCGCGAAGTTGCTTGTGCGAACGGAGCGTATAACCCAGTGTGCGTTGTTAACGACGAACGTTTTGCTTGTGAGAGTCGCTGCCGTCACTACCATTGCCACGCTACATCGTCAGCGGTTAACAGGAGCGTAATTCGTCGAAGAAAGTGTCGAGAAAGTAATCGAAGATTTCGGCGACCATCGTTTTCCATTTTCTTTATTTTAGTGATTCGATTAATCATCGTGAAGGAGCACACTATTCTCCGACGTGGTTTCCGTTTTCTGGATCTTGCGCGCGCTTTGCTCGCTCGTAGCTCTTCCCTTCCATCTATCCCTCCTACTCCCTCCCACCCTTCCTCTCTTTTTCTTTCTCTCCCTCCATCCATCGATCGAGCGCGGCCGTGGCGTAATATAGAAGAACCGAACCGTGCGGACGTGCATGCGTGCGTGCGATGTAATTATCGTTCGTGCTGTCATTGATGTCCGAGGTGGTGTCGACGACGACAATAACAACGACGACGGCGACGACGACGACGCGCTGCTGGCTATCTTCACGTGAGGAAGTGCCACGGCCAGCCGAGGCGGCGACCAGCATAGGAATAACTAGAAGCGGCGTTTTATTCTAAAAAGATTTGAGTGTCAGGTGGCGGTGGAGAATCGGGTCAAGAAGATTTCAGAATGAGCAGCCGACCGAGGACCACCTCCTTTGCCGATTGCACCAACGCGCCCACGAATCCACCCCTGGGTGGCATGAGAGTCAGCAGTGAGTACCGTAGGCCGTAGGACGTGCCTTAACCTCTAGCACACATAGCTTTTACTCGGGTCTCTCGGGCTTCTCTCCCTCTTCTTTCCCTGTGTTCCCTCCCCCCACTACGTCTCTCTTCCCCGAGTCTCCCTCCCTAGGAACCCCTTCCTCACTTGTTGCCCCTCTTACCGCGCTCTTTCTCTCGCCGCTTCGCTCGTTTGCCTGTCCGTCTCCGAACTCCGAATGCAGAGCTGTGCGTCTGCGTGCCAGTGCCTGGGTTACTCTTGGGAAAACGATGGAGCGGGTGCCCGAGGAAGAGGGTAGGGGGGACCATCGCTTTTTTACCCGATGCTGTTCTAAGGATGTTCCTTCGTAATTCTCGATTTTGGCGGCTTCTGCTGAATCCGATGTTTACGCGACACGCGTACCACAGTTGTGCTCGACTCTTCTTGATCGTCGCCCGCTCGATCATCGTGAAAACGCGATCTTCTCCGCGGGTGTTGTCCACGAAAACGCTGTGCTTCTCGATCGTTTTCGCCAGAAATCGCCGTTACGTATTGTCTTGAACGTTTCCTTACTGTAACATAGAGAAGTAGATGGTTATATACATTGTAGATTATAAATTGACATGACAGTGAGATGTGTTGAACGGTAAACATTGTATTCGGCTGATACCGCTGCACGGACACGTTGAATTTCTTGATCATTTATTTTAATAGTACAGTACTTCCTAATGTGTGAATAACATGCGATATGTCAAGTTTTTCAAAGTGAAGAGTGATAGTTGCTCGACAGTCCTAACCTATGTTCAGTCTTGGCATGAATTGTTTGTGTTCATTGCATGATTATGGATTTTTTTAGATGGTTTTTGAAGGATTAGACGAGAAATTGTGGGTGGGAGCTTGACAATAATGTTGGATTTCTAAGCTCTACCTTTAGATTACTATTTCCTTTATACGATAGGGAGATTCAATGTCTTTTCTTAACAAAGCGCTACAAATTCTTTTTCAGTTAATTCCTTAAGACTTAAATCGGGTTAAGGTAACTAGGTAACTAATAAAAAATTATCCTTTGCTTTGGTTCTGCTACTTAGTTCTTAAAGTATGAGAGAAAGTAATCGAGTACAATAATATTATATAGAACTTTATTAATTCATGGAGTTTTATGTTATTAAGGTACAGAAGAATAAAATCTAAATCCACTAAGTGGTTTAAAATCATATTACAAGATATTAAGTCTGTATAATTGCTATTAAATTCGTTCAAGATCTTTTCTAGTTATATCTAACTGTATCGTGTAAAACATTACTGGCAATAAAGAAGTTCAATCGACACAGTCTCTTTTCTTTGACAAGAGACTTATGCAATGTCTATGATTAAAAATAGTGTCTGCTTATACGAATGATTTTTTCATTGGTTGTATATTCAGATTCTTTTCTAATAGCTTGAGTAAGTAACTAAGAGCTCTGTGTGAAGTTCTTCAATTACACAGCACTTACGATCAAGAACATTTACAACTTTATACAAATACTGTTTGCCGTTTTGTTCCAAATTATCATACCATGAAACTTAGTTTCTTTACAAAAGGCAGATTTCCATTGTGAGTCTGTAGATTTCTAATCATGATTTCTCAGATATCAATAAATATTTTCCTCCAGATCTATTAATTGTAAACACATTAGTTTGTATTATTATGAAGAATCTAATCTTCTCAATGATGTTTTCTTATCACTTGGAAACTGATAGTTACTGAAAGCTATTGTTTGAGAATTATTGGCTTCTTACAAACAACTGTTCATACAACTCTAATTCCTCGTTTTTTGAACGCGAATAAGTAAAATCTTCTTTGTTATCTATCCCCTTTTATCTCTCTAGTTTAAAGGCCAAGCTTTTTCTACTATTTTTCTAATTATTTCGAGATGACTAATTATCGACCGATTAATGAATCTCAATGGCGATGTATGCGAGAAAATTCAACGAGAAATATGTTTTTGGGAAAAGCTTTACACGATGGTATCATGACGGTGAACAATCGAGGGTATCATCTGGTTGGTATTTGGGCTACGCCCTTCCAGCCCTTTTGGAAATTCAGGTATATACGTTCCAGCGGCACAATGAGAGAACCTATAATGTCAGAGGGGAGAAGAAAACTCGCGCGAGATCCTCGCAGTGTGTTGCCAACTTGACACAGAATTCAGAAAATCGATGCTCCTTTCTCGTTTTTGCTTTGCTCTCTGTATCCTGATATTTCAGTGTTTTCAACCTTGCTACAATGTCAGAATTTTTATATTGCGATCTCGTTCTTATCTCGACAAACAAGGAGACCAATCAGTTAACAGAAAATTGGAACGAGAAACCTCACATACCAAAAACGATGATCCTTTCATAGTTTGTACAAATTTGAAGAAATCTTCTAACGATATAGAATAGCGAAACATTGAATTGAAAATGACGTAAAAACGTAGCAAGGCTAACAGGAAAACTTGGAAACCACGATATCGGTGCACGTAATGCATCGTTCTTCATTAACGTCTTTATTGCCCCGTTGGATGATTAATACGCTCTTCTTCAATGTCGCACTCGAAAAAGCAATCGACGACGATGTAATTTTTAATACGTCTAACAGCTCTATGTATACGACATCTACAGGCCCGAAATAACGAGCTTTCGTCCGAGTTGTTGGTGTCAATCTCCGTTCCTATCAAATCGATATATCGCATGTATCGTATATTTTTGGCAGATCGCCTCTGTGTGAAGGTGCGTATAGAAAAAATCATTATTCCGTCGTTTCTTCGTCCAGATGCTGCTACCTTCAGGAGAATATTACGAAATAGCTGGAGGATTCGGCTTCGATCTTCCTCTAGAACGCTACGTTATCTAATCAATTTGCATGATTGCATAAACGAAACGGCTGTTCGATGATTATCATTTTGCCTCGTACTCGCTGTTTATGGCTTGGATTAAGGATTAACGATATTGATCGTCGTCGCAAATCCGCTCGTATCGCCTTGTTGCATGATTTTCAAACGGAGACCACACGGCAAAAGTACGACAAGTCTATCGTTGTTAATTTGTTGATCTTTGCGTCACTTGATGACTAAGAAGAGGCATTGGAAATAATCGAATAAGATAAAATTGCATGAAAGAAATTTTCACAACGTTTACAACATTTAACTATAAATGCGCAATATTTTGTAAGAAACGAACGATATTAGTTTAATTATTGTGTTATCTTGATTTTATTAACGATATATTTATAATTAGTATTATTAAGCGATCTAAAAATCGAAATATTAAAAGCTTAGTTGTCTTATTAATATCTACTTATGCTCTTGCCAATGTGGTCTTCGATTTTCATTCCCTGCACACTGACAGTGGAAACGTAACATGGATGGCTAATTAATTCTTAATTAATTGAAGTAGGTTCGTTTGGATTGCATTGTTCGTGATAGAACAAAGAGAATACATGCTTTATGGTATTAGATGATGTAATTAGCATTGATCTAACATCATCCCAAGTTGAAGTTTAATCCTGAGATTTTCAAATAGAAATTTCCTTTCAGTCTAATCTCATGCAGAAAACACGAAGTAGTCGTGCGATCGTTAATTAATTCCATAGATAGAGTAGTTCGGGTTCGATAGAAAAGGAAATGAACATTAATTTAACATCGGCTAAACTTGATGTTTACATTATCGATCTTTAATTATGCTATGATCTTCGATTTTTTTATATCTTTTTATGTTTAAAGGAGAAATCACGAATATTAATAATCTTGTTTAGTTAATGTCTTTTTATATTTCTTCCTCTTAAGTAAAATGATTCGGACGACATAGTAATGAAATTTTGGAGATTACTATAGTTGGTAATTCAACTTCCTACGACATAAGTCAAATTAAGATAACTGAACTTTCCTTTGGTTGGAAAATTTTTGATGCCTATGGTTATGATAAAATAGATTTCTCTCGTTCTGCTTCTTCGTTGTCTACTGGTGTAACAACGATATACTAAGATTAAAATTGACGTCTCGATGACTCCTATGATCGATTTAGATTAAAATAAAGTTAAATGGAAAGAACTTAGACACCGGGAAATGTTAAATCATATCTCAGCGTATATTTTTAAATATAATTTTTAAAGAAATCGTGTTCTCGATGTTACGATACCCTGATTATTTACGAGAATCTTTCAGAAACGAAAAACCCACGACCGCAAAATGTGCTATATAACTTTACAAATATTTTTTTCTACAAATCTTTCACGATATTAAGCCATTAATCAGCTTGATAGATTCATTCACGTGTACACGTGATATATGGTGATCTTAAAAAGAATTTTCCAATATTTTTCAATTTTAGCAATACCGACAACTGAAAAATTTATTTTCTTCTTTTCTCGTTCACCAAAATATCTACACTGAGTCATTTGAATATTTGTACATCCTTTAAAATCGAATAACTTGTTTAAAATTGGGCTAAACGATTTGATTTTTTTTCTTTTTTAGAAATTAGGAACACTAGTTTACTAGATGACGCTTAAAAATTTGTTGAAAAAATTGCAACTGGTCCGAAGAAAAGATAAACGTTACGTCTTACAAATTTTCATTTGGGCCTGTAATGAAAATTTAAGCTACGTGTTGAAAATTTCATGGAAATCGCTTGACTTTGTTACGAGCTACAAACATGAGTTAAAGATGCTGAAAATCGCAGTTTTTCGCCGCATTCGGCCTGTAACTGTAATAAATCTAAAGATTGTTACGTCTTTCGATACCTGCAGCGCGTTTCCGCAGAATCCGATTTCGATACAATTTTCGGTATATATAATTATTATATATATTTCGGCATATATAATTTCAATATGTAATTGGCATAGGTAAAAATCTCTAAAATGTATTGTTTAAATTTTTCACTACAGGGCCAGATAAAAAAGTCGTAGAAAACGACTTTCACTTTCTTCTTCGCGATTCCGACTAAATGCAACTTTTTCAAAAACTTTTGAAAAAAAAAAACTAATAAACCAACGCGTCCATCTTCTAAACGAAAATTTTAAACAATTTATTTGGTTTTAAAAGGCGTACGAATATTCATCTGACTCGCTGTAAGTACTTCGTAAATGTCTCGAAAGCAACACGCGATATACGATATTTTTCAATTTTAGTACATACAGTATTCAAGTTACGGACAACTGAATAATTTATTTTTCATTTTTACTCGTTCACCGGAATGCTTAAGTACTTCGTAAATCTCTCGAAAGCAACGCGAAATACACAAGCGTTCTTCCCTCCAATTTTCCATCCGGAACGAGGACCGCCTTCCTCGTTTCCACGAGCGCGATGAAAAAGCTGGTCGGCGTAAAAAATTCATGCGCCAGGGCTGCGAGCGCATCAGCTCGAAATGATCGCATGACACATTCATGGCAGCCCGCGGTTGCCTAGAAAAACTGGGTCAATATTATGGCGTCACAACGCCACGCGTCGGTGTCGACCGTTTTGCAGGACAAAACGCGATATACATATCCTTCTCTGGTACAATGGAAAAATTTTCAAATGGAATCGAGCCGGAGCCGGATGAACGCGTTTCCGCGATGTCGTCGCGTGCACGACGTGCAAAAATAGTGTCATCGACAGCGCATTAATCGAAGCGAATCTCTTAGAAAAGAATATATGTACGCGCGCCTGCGTGTAAGTTCGATCCTTCCTGCTAAGGATCCGCGCGCCGTGAAAAAAAGCAGAAAGCGTGTCGAGGAATCTCGGCCTGAACGAAATCGCCGTGGCCCAACTCTGTTCTTCTGGCCTTTACTTCGATCTGCTCCACTGACGATAGGTTTAGACGTATTCTTACGAATACGCTGGACGCCCGAATTGAACGTGATTTTATACCTGAGAACTCTACAGGATTATATACAGGGTGTTCTAGTAATCGTTCGTCTGCGGATGTTTATGCGTTTGTGGAAAATTCAATCTCTTAATTGTCCTTTAATCAGAAAATTGTACAATTAGAAGGGTTCCTGCCATAGGTTGACAAAAACCAACAAAGTAATCAATGAGCTTCTTCAAACATGGTATGAACTCGTAGTCAATTAATTAAACGTTCGTAAAGACAAATCAATATTAGTTGGATTGATTTTAATTCTCACAAACGTAAATGTGATGTAATTTATTTTTGATAAAAATGGATGAACGTGTTAAAAAATAGGGGATTCAACAGGTGTAGGTATATGTCATGAAAATTGAGAGAACATCGTATTATCCGTATGTTTCAAAGTTGACCGTTCAGTATGGTTTATCATGGTGTATTTCTTTTGTTGTGTATGTGTGCGCGTGTGTGTGTACTTTCGTAAGTCGTGTAATTTTGATTCCGAATACGTATTGATTTTTCATAGGAAATTGTCGCACATTAGGACAGAGAATTTCTACTAACTTTAATCGATTATTCCTACGTAGTAGAGTGGAACCGTACTATGGAGTTTCATTGTTACTAAACTATGCCACAAAAGATGAACTGGCTACAGGAGACACAAACAGAAAGACGATAACTATCCTATGGAATGCTTAACAAATAGAAACTGGAACCTGAAAAGCAACTTGGTCCAAACAGTATCCAACACTCGTAAAACTAATATCAATCGATATCGCATAAATACAAATCATTGTACGAAAAGCTCGAGAAATAAAAATTGTAATTGTTGGAAAGCGTAAGAACTTGCTATGAATATGTAACATAATTGTTTAACAACATCTATATATGATACAAGTATGCGTATTATGTGCATAAAAGGAATATTAACCACTTATTAAAAACAACATAAAATCATATTTTTTATTCCAACATATTTAAACCTTAGATTTGAAAAACGTCCGATACCTTGACGATCATCATAGCGTTGCGAATTCCATTTTTATCATATCAAAGATCATTAAAATGGGATACAATAAAAAAAAAGATATTCAAACTTATGTGTCTCTACGAAAACATCTCAACCCCTGTTTCTATTGATCAAAGAACCGCATTGAATATTCTATTTAAAGCGTTCGTGTAACTGCCCTTCGTAATTACACGAACGCACGTAACCGCATCCGCATTAAACCCAGAAATTGCTGCCGCTTTTCCTCGCGAAAAATAATCCTTGGATATCCGCAACGTTTTCACCCCCTTGGTTCGAAAGCGTGTCGACGTTATAGACCGACCCAGTTCCGCTTCTTCCCTTCTGTTTCGAAAAATCGTGTCCCTAGCCTGTGAACGCGTGTGCCAGCTTATCTTCGGCGACGGCGCGGCGGAGAGACGCGTTCACGTTGAAAGTTCGCGGCTGTTTGCGTTGCAAGAAGGTTGATCACGTTACCAGCTCACGTGTCGCTATCTGGGTCAATATGCCCCAATGATATTAAGCCATTCGCGACACGCGAGTTTCGCAATTGGGCGGTTCGTCTCATCTTCGATTCGTTTCCTTTCCAGTCTCTCAGCAACGATTCATCACGTAGAAATGCAAATAATCGCAGCTTTTGATTGATTAATCAGTCTGCTTTGGTAGTATGTAATTAAGAGAGAAGCTGCTTGTGTTTCTTTCATTTAATTACCTTTTTATATTCTTCTTGGAGAATTTCCTTATCTCGTCCTTATCTGAGTTTATCCGAGAAGCTTTTAAACTGTAGAAAAATGGAGAATTAGATAAATTGTAGTTTCAAAAGTGTGGAATTATTAGCTCGTTGGAACGATTGGTCGAAGTTATAGTTCACGATGGTAGGAGATACCGAAGCGGCTCAAAGTATCTAATAGCCAGGCTATTTTATGAAACGGCGTTCGCAATATTCTACAATCAACAAGAAAAACAGTTTAAAATCGTAATGGTGTGAGTCTAGATTTGGGGAATTTGGATTTAATCACGCATTGACAGTGACATCTCTTAATTTCATAATTAATTAGGTCATAACTCAATTCTTCGTCACGATACGTTTTTATGACCTAAAAGAATACAATGAATTTTTTATACTAACGAAACATACATTACGAATTTGTTCTATCGACGAAACAAAACATTATTTTATAAGAAATATTATATTATTTTATAAAAAGTGACAGTGAATTGACTCGCACCGCTGTAATTGTCAGTGCATTCATTGTAATTGTAATTGTTCTTCCATTAGCCGACCGTTGAACGACTATAACTTTAATAGCTAACGTGAAAGAAAGTATCAAGAGGTAGTTTCGTAGACTGATTTCGGCAAAATGGTTGCGTGCAGCTCGTTAAGAAACGATTAGTCAGTTCGGGGAACGATAACTGATCGATAATTTCGCGGCCCGTTGTTCGACCAGAATAACGACGTCCGATCGGATTTATAAATAATCGCGCGTGATGGCCGATTAAGTAATTACGAATATCGATATCTCGCGGTTGCCAGGCAGAACGAAGGCAGTACTGGTACCAGTGTTCACCAGCCAAGTATCGATTATCCTCTCTGTCTCTCTTTCTCTTCAAGCTTCTTCTGACCCCGAATGAAGTTCATAGAAACATGGGCGTTGTTCATAGATCTTACGGTAAACAAGTATCATTCATTTACTACAAAAAAAGCAAAAAAAAAAAAAAAAAAAGTGCGTAAATATTGAAATATTAATTCTGATGTTTCTTGAGGATTCGTATGCACTGTGGAATACACAGCGACTTTATCTTTTTGGACGGTGATGCATCATATTTAAGTATATGATTCAGAAGATATAGAAATATTGGAGATATAAGAATGCGTAAATATTATGCGAGAATTAGAACTTATAGAGGAATATAATGATTTGATACACCGTACACGCGAATATTAATACAATATGTGTTATAATATGTATATTTATTTTGTAAGATTCGTGAGCCTTAATAGATATTATTAATACGGCACGATGACTCATTATTAGACTTCGATATTAGACTAATATTAGGCAAAAATATACGATCGTTTTACATCACCCGGTGTTTTCAAGTGTTCGATCCTATGCTGACGATCGTTGAACCACTTGAAGCAAAATTATACGATGAAACTTGCAAAGTTACAGGCATGGCAGTTAAATAATCATTGATTAAAATACTATGGATTAGAAAAAAAGCGAGAAAGAAATAGATAATAAGAGATAAATTGTAAAGCGTCTGAGTCTTACGCGATAAATATTAATAATGCACTCTCTAAAAAGTACTCTCTGTGTAATCATTTCCGAGATAACATAACAAAAAGTATAAAGAAACGGTTATTCGATAAAATACATACGTTATTCATCATCTCGACAAATCGAGCAATATTCTTCGATGTTTAAATAAACTGCCATTTCTGACCTTGGGCAACTTCAAATATCAACTTCACAGATTTACGATGTTTAATCCGCCTGATTTATTTCCCGAATACCGTTCGCTTTAACGCCAGATAGAAAGCTGGAGGATAGAACCAGAAGTAGTGGAATATTTCGTTCCGAGTGAAATTCGTTGCTATTAAAAACTAATTAGTCGCGGTAATAGCTTTTAAATTGCCAGCTAATTGCCGGTCACCACGACGATCGCCTCTCATTCGACTTAGTTCCATCGATATTACGTTCGTTTTCAACGCGAACAGATAAAAGAAAAAATATTGATCGGAAGTATCGCACGAAATTCGACCAAGTGACTTTCTAATTTGTCCGAGACGACTCGCCTCGTTTCAAACGTGGATTTCTGTAGCTCTCATCGCCAAAATCGTGTTTCGAGTATGGCTGCCAACTGGTTACGCAGGAAGATCGCGAACGTGGAAATTAATTCTATCCAAAATATCGCGAAACTTTGTACGTTGAAATATTAAACTAAATCTTAACTACAAAAAAAAAAAAAAAATAATACGTAATTGTATCCAAATTCTCGACTTATATCGCTGTGATTTTTAACCATGCCATATCTCATACCTGCATTTAATACCGAGAGAAAAACCAAAATAAAACGAAACCAAAAAAGCAGAAACTGCGCAATCGAGGAAATTTACACGTTCAAAGAACTCAAGTTCTCTTTATCTTGGCGCCTGCCAAGAGATCAGAATTCTACAAAGTTTGCCACGCAGTTTACTCTTTTTACCAGCTTTTAGCTCCCAGATATCGCTTGCTTTGGCCAATTCAAAGGTTATCGGGTGCTTATAAGAAATCGTCGCGATATCTTGTCAGTATGATTTTTATCCAAATCGGAGATCTCGATCCTTCTTCTAAATTCATGTTAAATCCACGATTCTACGGTAATTCGTGATATTCGTTAAAATTCCAATTTATTTTCCCTAAACTCTTAATCAGGAAAGATGAGTTGATTCACCAATTTCTTGATTTATTTACGTGTACTCCATTATTTAATGTGTCGTTCTATTTCTGTTAAAAATATATTCTATCATATTCATATTTCAAGAACGAAGGTTGGTTCCTTTCCTTTAATTGTCGTCGCGGAAGAGAATTTGGTCAACAAATTAACAACGACCGTGGTTTGTCTGAATATTTCGACTGTTTTCGATTTTGTCGATTTTGTCTGTTTATAATATCTGAGAAAATGAGTCTAAAAATTGGAATTACATAGGTCATTATGTTAGCCACGTCAACTGTCTCGACGATATTTCTGATGGTTTTCGCGTGTTATCGAAATTATCAGCTGAAGCTTGATCGATGATCGAAACCTTCGATACAAGAAAGTCACAAATCGTTACGTAGATTGGTGTCTATGGTTATTCGAGACATTGAAAGCCAAAGTGAACTAATCTCAATGCTCGACAAACTGAGTAATTCGCCGACTAAAATAAATGCGAACACAAAATATTCAATCGCAGAGAAATCAGTGTGATTTCGGTACGTTATCTGGATTTAATTTGGAAAAATTTAATTCCTCCACTTTCGATGCTAAAATTTCACGTTGAGAAAAATTTTGGCCCAGTCACATTACTTTTACTCTCACTGCACTCACTTCAAACTCACGATTTCTCATAGCTATCGTACATTATTTTGTACCAGCACGTTCGTTCACCTTTGTGATTCGTATAGTTATTGGCCCCATAAAATGGCATTGAAAGTTTTATGTCGCTCATAAACCGTCCCTATCTTATATACACGGTGTTTCAGTTTCAGTATGTCGGATTAAACGATTTTAAGATAGAGATATAAAAATTTTGCCGAGAGAGTTTGATAGACAAAAGTACATTTCGTTTTCAACGTTAGACAAGAACAACGAACGTTAGGTGTAAAATTAATATTTATGTTGCTATCGGTGTAACGGGTGATTAATGTAACATGGCTCTCGTTAAAATTTAGTTTAAGACCAACATATTTCAATTTACTAATTATAGTGCACAGGATGATATTGATTTCGAGGCGTTCACGTAGAAAAAAGCTAAACGACTCCGGGTATAAAGGAGCTTAATCTACCATGAAATTTTATTACCTGCTACCAATCCTAATGATAGTACTCGCACAGCCGGTTATAGCCGGTTTCTAATAACCAAATTAAGATTAAAAAAAATCATTAAACGATCCCTGTTCCATTATTAACCGCGTAATTGCAAGTTTCTCGTCGGTTGTTACATTGTATCGTACATCATACTTATCGCCTATCGGAACTCGTGTTTTCCACAGCCTTTGAAAAACAGAACCATCTTATCTTGTCGAAGAAAGGAAAAAGAAAGCGTAGTAAAAATAAACCTACCATGTGTCGTGTTATATATTTAAAAATATTAAAGATAGGCAAGTCTAAACAATTCGTTAATTCCATTCCAAATTTACTTTTTCTATGCTAAAGGATAATCGTTTCGAACTTTGAGATCAAGCAGTAAGTTCAAAGAATACTATCTCGTAATCGGACAAAATTGTTGCTTTCACACACCGTAACTGCTGGGGCTAATCAATCTATTAGCAATTACTACTTCTTGGACTTTGATTTCAAATAAGAATGCGTATAACGCTTTGTCTTCTAACAAAACGACACTTCGATTGTAGAAAATTAAAACGATTCCACCCTTTAGAATTCACCCTCTGTCACCCTCTGTCAAAGTGCAACTATCGTCCTTGAAGGAATAATTATTCAAAAATTCCATTGCCCATATCTATAATAGCCAGTATCTCTGATTCAACATACTCTTCAATGTATCACGTTCATTAACATATTAAAACGAGACATCCTGTGCGTTCGTTCTTCCAAACACAGTCATCCATGCGCATCGTACTTCGTCATCAATAAATCACTTACCTTCAAGCCGGTCACTGGAGAATATCGTCATTGAATTTTTCCCCATTAAACGACATTTGTCATCTGTGCCACGTGTATACGTTGCATAAATTAATTAAGCATTCGTTCAGCCGATTCCACGTACCGTGAACATCGCTTCGTCCCGCTGTTTGGCATATTTTCCGAGTTTCTTACGATTACTGCATTGAGAAAATGGCGTGTTCTTGCAGGAGTTTCGGTAACGATCTCGCGAATATCTCGCACGTTTTCGCGTGTCGACGCGTTTTGACCCTGAGCCAGAGCGTGGGTGAGCGTTTGTTCCAAAAGGGGCGATCCACTGCGGCGAATTGTCGTCACTTTACTTCGTTAAGTGCTAAGGAGACGAATGCTCTTGACTTGATGCATATTTTCTTTATGCTCGTTTTTCATTTATGAACGACGGCCTGAATGAACAAAAGCGAACGACAGGTATTTTTCTTCTTCCTTCGAAAAAGATGATTTTATGGTTTGTGAAATGTAAAAAATCGAATTTGTTAGAGAAGTGGAAATAGCGGGGATAGTAGGTGTACGCGGATGAGATTAGTATGGAAAAATATGTGGTTGGTCTCGACGTTAGGAAGGAATTTAGAAGAGGAAGGACTTCGATCACTTATTCTTCGAGACTTTTACATTCCTTAAAAATTTCGTAGCAGGTGCAGAAAATATTTGCATTGAATTTACATATAATTCTGTTTACACGTGGTATGTGGATAGGTTGCTGAAGAAATCGAAAAAAATGCGCGCAATGCCAAATGTGATTTAATTAAATCTGTATTTGGTTATAAACGAGACTATTTTGGTTATAAAAAGTAGTTGATCATCTACCAGCAAAATGTAGGAAATTTATATTATGCCGACAAAACTTGGAAAAAGACGTAACAACAATTTTTTCGATTCTGCTTTACTTGGACGTTACTTTTAACTTGAAAAACGAAATGAGAGCAAGATTGACTATGTATTGAAGATAAAATTGAGAAGAATTCCACGTAATTTAATGCGATGATGGGAGTCCCCAGTGCTCCGTTTTATCATTTTATCCCAAATGAAGTAGATTTCGTTCGTTTTTTTCCATAAAATAGAAAACGAGATAAGAAAAGAGCTGTTGAAGGAAGAAGCATAAAATAGAATCAGAGTGCGCGTTTAAGGCAAAAGACTAACAAGAAGACTTCGTGACCGAAGCGTTAAATCCAAGTAAATATTTTTGAAGTGGCGTTGTTTGTCGTGTTAGATCAAATTATATCGTCTAAGAAGACAATTGGATTCTGCTTCTAAGCCATTTAAAAGAGAACCGTGCAAAAATAGAATTGTATATTTGCTTATTTATTTAGTAAGTGAACCAATTTAGAAATGTGTTTTTACGTTGTTACAACGATTCCATGTCGATGAAACGAACTACGGAATTCAATATTGAAACACCTCTGATTGAGAAACATGGGAGTACGCAAATACTTCTTGCGTCCATTGTATCTAAATATAAAAACATAAAAATTTCTAAACTATTTAAATTATCTACTATTAACTATTAACTATTAAATTTCTAAAAATTTCTTTGCTCATCTTGAAACTCCAGTTTCTTTTCCATGTAATCCTCCGCGATGCATTTGCACGCAAACTCAATTGTAATTACAACTGGCACAGACGTCGGTACGAACGATCTTCCTAGCGATAATTGATCAATTGCAGGTCTTTCTTCGTCGGAACAAATCGACTTCCACGTAACGTCAAATGGGTGATACTGAAACTCATATCCATCCACGACATTATATAACGAGCTTGTACGTATAATCAAGACCACTCTCGATAAACTAATTAACCTGTAGATAAACCGCAGAAAGGCGTCGCGATGAAAGCTTGGAGGGTTGCGTGGACATAGGACAAAAAAGATCTGCGATCGATGCAAACGGTACTTTAGTGCTTCTAAGTAGAGTCGTGATAGATTTGCGCGATGACAAGCGAGGACAAGGAAGCGGTGGACACGATCAGGGGTTGTGTATATTTCAGGATAAAAGAGAAAATCTCTTTGATTTTGAGACGAAGGTTTTGTGATCTGGTAAGGAAACTTCAACCGAGACCCAGAGATTCGGCAGATCGAAAAGTTCCAAAAGCTGCATGAAAGTTGATAGAACATCAAGTTTCTTGTCAACGTCAAATGTTTACTTCGGAAACCAAAGGTTCAAAGTTTCGATAGAATTCCAAATATTCAAATTAGAAATGCATTTAGAAATTTTGGAAACCTCGGAGGATGATTTCACAACTTGGACTAATCGTAAGATACAAAGACTCGATTTACGTTCTAGGAACTTTGATAGAATGTTCCAATCTGGAACGAAAGATTCGCAAACCGAATAAAACTTTCGATCTCCGAATGAAAATGGAAATGAATGGAAAATTTCCACTTACTCGGACTCTGAGTCTCATCTCCGTTTGTAAAGTTTGCCTAAAAGCGATAAAGATCGCTGAGTCACCAGATTGCCAGGATCGAAAAGTAAACAACCCCGTGACTTCATCAGTTTATCTTCGCGTCGAGACAATCGCAGAATTAGAGAATGCAACGGCGAAGGATAATGAACGCAAATCAACCGCGCATTTTTGGATTTATTAATAACGCGAAATTCTGGTACCAGGCCAACCAACTTGTTTTTCCGGCTGCAAGGTCAGTCTCGGCGGGTTGCGTTACGAGAGTCGACGAGAGACGAGCTCGTTGACTCTTCGTCTCTCCCGCTTTTCCTTCTCTTCTCCCCGTGACACACTTTACCCCACCGAGTGTTCCATGCGGGCGTAGTCGCGGGGAACTCCCGTTGCGAGTGAAAAGCGTCTCCTCCTCCGACCCCGGAAACCGACAGACGTTTCAGCAAAGTGGAAGCTACAGCCAGAGGGTTACAAAGGCTGGCCAAGAATGAGAATGCTCTGGTAAAGGGAAGCTCGCGTTTGTGAGCGTGACACTAGGCTTCTCTCTCTCTCTGGCTGTTGTACGTGTGAGGTTATTCTTTGACGGGAAAAAGGTTTCCGTGCGTTATTTCGGATCGATCACGCGAATTAGCCGGAACAAAGAGTGTAGAAGCGGAACTGGATGCTCATTCAATCGTCTAAACTCTGCGATCAACTGTTTCGCCATTTTTCAGGATCGTTCTATTCTATTCGAGCACCTCATCGTCACATCTGTACGATAGAGTCTCTTGTTTTTTGCTCTTTCATATTTCTAAATGATTTTACTTGTTTCTAAGGTAATTTATTCTATCAAGTTGTGCAACCGCGGCTCATTATTATCGGCAGCGCCGAATTTTTATTCCATATTTTTAATTTTTACATATGAAACGAAGAGACGGTTATAAAGGATTGTTACCCTCGATGTGATAATTAATCTGTTAAATCAGGCAGTTAAGATATTATTCGCATCTTAGTTTCTTAAATATAATAGCTTTGTTTGCTTACGTATCCTGTATATCACAACCCAAAGCCGGTAGGATTTCAAAGAGGATTTTAAGAATTATAAATGGATAATTATAAAAATAATATTTGAATATTGGTTCCTAAAGTTTACTCTTTCTGTTAACACTGTGCGTATAGTAACTAATCGTTTTGTAAGTTTCCAAATAGTATTTCGCTTTTCTTCGAATAGATTCTAATGAATGTCAAATAAGGAGGCATTTCGTTTGGGAATGATACAAATGATGCATTAAGCAGGACTTCTTTATTCGAGACGATATATAATGCACAACGATGGTTGATTCGATGTTTTCACGTTTTCGAATGAAAATCCGTTGTTTGTCAAACACACACCGAACTGTTTGCTTTTCGTTAGTATCGCCTAGCGATATTAACCGTAGGGTGCTACCGTTTACCGGTTTATCTGCTTTCTCAGCAAAAATATGCGCACGCGCGCACGTGGACGTCTGTTTGTGTGCTTTGAGTGTCCAAGTGATCATTATTCTAATAGCAGGGAGGTATATATCTGTGTTTTTTCTTGTCGATAAGGGTGGTAATCGTTAGCGACATCGGTAAATATAGTTCTATGGCATGATCTAACAGGGTGCATGGGATGTGGTGGTAACACGAATCGTGTAATTACTGTGTAAATGTTGGCGGTTAATAGGGTTCGATACGGGGAACAGAGAGGCTGGTAGGATGTGTTTATGACATGTGTATATCGTAACTAAAGTGGGATTGTTATGCGCAAGTGAGGATAGGGGTCACCAAGACTCGAAACAGGAAGTACTATACGCGTCTTCTAGATGTGGAGCAAATTGGGTGTGGCAGCAGCTCCCGTGCTCGCCACCAGAGGACTTTCCATCAATCCCTCTTCTCGCAAGCTCCTTTAAATCATCGATTGCTTTCTGTAGATCTCGTGATAATTAAATATTCCTAGATCTGAGCCTCGAGTTCGCCGGTTAATCTTTGCTATTCTTGTTGACGAATCTATCTGTGGATTCGAAATGAATCGTCTATCGTAGATATATGTGTATGTTTTAAAAACTTCCAAGTGAAAAGAATCTATGAGATCAATTCCTAGGGTTATTCATAAAAAAAAAAAATGGTGCCTACGTTATTTTTATCTCTAGTTGTTAAAAATGTTCACAAAACAATCTTTTTTCTTCAAAATGATTATTTTGTCAACCTTTGGGAAAATTTGATGACAATGTTTGTTAGAAGGAAAGGAAAGGGAGAAACATTTGAACGACTTCGACAATTGAAAGAAGGAGAGATTTTTAGAACACGAATGGAAAAGGGAAGTTTCGTGACGGAAGTACTTTAAAAAATATATGTAGCTAGCCTGATTGTTCGAAGAGTAGACTATGCCCTTTAAGGTCGTGCAAGGTCACCGGAATTCAATACGAGATCGAAATGGAGGATTAGAGAAATCGTGCTTCTCGATCTCAATCGTATTAAGCTTTAAATAGCTGCCATTAAATTTCTGTGATCAATTTCCAGAAACTCGTAGCACACCCGTCTGGTGTATACGACGCTCTCGACAGGCCGCAGACTTCGATTTAACGAAGTAACGGAAGTTATTCGGGGCGGCCGCTCGGAAACTATTGTTACGTTTACTTGGTCTTCTATTTCCGACAGCAATTGCCGACCTTGAATGTAACTCGTCAAGAGCTAAAGTTGAGCGAACTATCACTGGAAAACCGGTGCACTTAACAATTCAAAATTCTAAATTTGTAGTCTAAAAACTGTGTTCTGTATCGTGCTTTATATATACTTAACCTATAAAACGTTTTTCGATGATTGATCGAAAGATTGGTCAAGGTTTCCGTTCGCCGAATGGCTTTGAGCGTCTTGTATTAGTCATTTGCAGAGAAAGGTAAATCATGCCTAAGAAGGAGCGGTTGATTGCTTTTCTAGTGACGCCATTTTGCTCCTACACTGATGCTTGATTAAATGACTGGCGTCCGATAGCGGCGCCACTTTCCTGCGTTAAGTGGCGCCCCCACCTTCGCGATAACTGTAGTTCTCGGTTAGTAAAGCAGAACACACGTCCATGAATGATATCGGAGAATTTTGTGTAGCGCCCTTTTCTTCTTTTTCGAGTAGAGCGATTCCCCTGTGTATTTCGAGGGCAATCGATAAATCCGCGAGGGTTTCCTCCCCGATCTACGTCTTAGCGCTAATTTCCAAGACACGATCTATAATAACGGGCACGCTCCCTCAACATAAATTTTTATTGATTTGAAATTAGCGGAGCACGTCTTTGTTGTACATACGAGATCACAATATAGTTGTATAGCATTATATGATTAGATTATAATTTTGTGTTGAAATGCCGCAGTTTGGTTTATTGTTTCATTTTCAGGTCATCCGGCTGGTGGTGTAACTTTAAAAAAAGGTAATACTCCGATTGCTACTGTAGATGCTATTCGTATACTTCGCAAAGTAAGAAACTTTAAATGTGAATCATTTACAAAGACGGATAGGAGAAGCAGATTCATTTAGTCGAGTTTTTAGTACTTGGATTTCCAATATATCCTACAATGAGTTTAGAATCTTTAAATGTAAAAGAAACGTGCTAATGACGAGTACTCGCGGCCCTCTAGCAGCGGCTGTAAGAAGTACTAACCAATCTATATCATCGATACTTTATGATTAATTGCAATTTAATATCTCCAACAATAATCCAAATACTAAAAACCAATGATTTTAGATGCCAAATCATTAATCATCCAGCACGATTATTTTAAACACTACCATCATTTTAGATATAACCATCGTATCAATATTATTCCAAACCTATAAATGAATTCTACACCAAATAAGCCTCCACGATATTAAAGAATCGTCTCTATTTTAAGAAAGTTACCACGATCGCGTTTATGCACCCAGATGTTGAGCACGTGTCGTTAAAAGATTTTAAACAGTTAGCAGAAAATAGACTCGACGCGTAGCGAGAATGTAACCAGTAGCGCATCTCGGCGACAAGTCGTGATTGTCTCTGTGGGTTCGTCGTGGTTGTCCTCGAAGTCGCGTGTCATTCTTACTGTGACAACAATATCACAATATTATGCGTTCGGGGGAGGATCCGAGCGCAGAGTCACTCTCCGCGAACATCTGGTCCACGTTCCATTGATTTGTCATCGCGTCGAGACGGAATCAGCTGTTTGCAAGGCTGCCCTTGACGAACACGAGTTCACCTTTCTCCATTCACGCAGCGTCGAGTGGCTCGGTCGGTGCTCAGAGCCTGGTGAACTCTCTCAGAGCGACAATACCATTATCAGCTCTGATCTATTACCCTCGAGTGATTACGAATTATTCTCACTCTCGCGACCTCGTTCTTATTGATCCTAGTCAATAACGTGCTCGACTGTAATTCACTAATGTCTGGCCTCGCTCGCGGGACCACCTCCGATATATATATTATGTTTGTATCGATCCCGACGATTTTCGCGAATATTTGCTTCGAAACGATATCAATCGTGCTGCGTTGTTTCAGTCATTTTCGGTTGAAAATTATTTTTCTATTCGTTAGAAAATTTCTGAAGTTTGAGGAATACGCGAGGAATGAAGAAACGCACTGACTCGCGTGCTTTCGTGTTTTAATATTATTCTAACAATTTCTAACTTAAAGTATCAGAATTCCGTTGTTTTATTTTGCAAGTCGTAATTAATCCGTAATCGATAGTATTTTAATACGGATGATAAAGTTAACTTGAAAGACAGAAAAACAAACGATGGATATCAAATTGAAATTATTCTACACTGCAAGGAGATAGAATTACATTGTTTTGGTGTTTAACGCAGGACGTTTAGATAGCTCGCAGGCAATTTGCAATTCATGATCTTGGTCTGAATTCAGGGGTTCATTCGCATAAATTCGACGCGTAAGTTGGCGCTCGGAAGTTCCTAAGCCGAACACGCCATTGGTTAGTAAATTTTGAGCACGTGATCCACGTGTCTACTTGCAGATCGCGTGTTACTCGTACGTCAAGAATCGGTAGACATTGTTTCATCTACCGCGTGACGGATTGTGTTAGATGTCCAATCGAGTTTCTACTAATCCCTGGAATCCTTACGTGTAGTGTCTTGACATGACGACGGGACGAGGTTAGAATTCATCCATTTACAGATGAGTAACAAGAACGGGAACTGAGTGTAGCGAGTGAATACTCTCGCAAGCCGGTTAGTATAATAGGAGTTCGTCGTGACTCGGTCGATAACGCGTTCCGATTGGCCGGTGCAATTGGATTCCGATCGACTTCTATGGTTCTAGCGCGAATTCGATGGAGTACGTGGGATTTTTCTACGTATGCAGGCCAGTGTAGGGCTTATTGGACGGGTCGATTGATTCTCTCTAGGGAAATTGTTCGGATTGTTTTTGTTTCTGATGGAATTCCGGTTATCCAAGTGATGACCTTTAACCCATCAAGCGTTACGTTGATTTAACGTTTCATTTGCAATCCTTTTTTTGCTTATTTTACATCGTTCTTTTTTTAACATTGCGATTACGAGAGGAAATTTGAAAGATTTGTTTAATATTTTTTCGTTATTTATCTTTTTTTTTTTGTTCTACTTAGAGACTCTACAATTTTATAAAATTTGAGTGAATTGAATTGCAAGATTTATAATATCATAATCAATCTGGTTACCTATCTGGTAACTTGTAAAATTTTGTTAATAGTATTAAATTTATATATTTAAGTTTCAGTTTTCATATTTAAAGAGAAAGATTCCTCGTTCTCTTTGTATAAATGATATCACGATATTTCTGTTGAGATGATACGACGATGACATTCCACTTTTTAATACAATCTACATTATTTTTTTTTTTATTATTATTTTACGAGCAAATCTGTTCATAAAGATTGAAAAAATGGAACGATATCCTTCGGTCCGCGTCTCTTTTCTATCTTTCACGACCGACGAAGTGTCTGCCGCGATAAGCTTATCGTGGTTACGAGACACAAAAATTCCGAACACGTTTGACCGCTCCGCTACGCGAGATCTATCTCGATTGTCTTGCTTCGATATCGAGTCACTCGATCACGAGTAAACAAAGAAAAAGGTAGCGGAATAATGGATCGTTGTTTACAATTATGTACCTCGAAGTTTTCAAGCGAATAAATATTCTCGTCTAAAGATACGTAGATGTAGAAAATTCGAGGTTAAATCGCTTCAAGATTATGTTTGCAGAAGGAATTTAAAAATCGCTGATTTCATCGAGAAAATTAATATTTGACAAGTTTGTTAATTAACTCATAATTCAGAAGCATTTAGTCGATTAAATTTTTATTGGACCATATTATGAGACCAATTGCTAATTGCACAGAAACAACTCTTGTTCTTGCGTTTGCGAATCAAATTTCAACAAATTATTATTAATCGATAGAGCTCGATAATATAGAAACGCTCGGATAAAACAACGAACAAAAAGTCGGGGCGCTATCGATGATCTGTAGAATCGTTAATCTCTAAGAACTGTAATAATCTCGACAGCGGCGTGAATTAATTTCGTTTCTCTGATATAATTGATATTCAAACAAGCCTAACGGCTTTGTTCAGTCGTCTCAGACGATAACATGGATTTATTAAAATTTTCCATTCGGCGATGTACAATCTTCGGAGCGAGACTAACCGATGCGATGGAAGCATCAAGCGAGCACCCGGCCAAATGCGATGAGGTCGCAGGTGTTCCAGCGATAACGCGGAATAATTAAAATGTAAATAATTAAAACGGTCCGGAAATTGTCATCAAATCTCGTTATCGAGCTCGTTATCAAAATTCGATAATCTGATATAATTGCGATGCGTGTTTACTAAAACATACCAGGTAGAGTAATAGTAGTGATAGTTGACGAAACAGAGCCGACTGTATCGTGGTAGGCACGTCATTCGTTATCGCGATTAACGTGCTACATTGCCTATAAAACGACTAACGTGTTGTACGATAGCGATCTCTGTTGACGATCGTTGACATCGGTGTTCCCCCGTTCTTGCATTGCGTTGGTGAGATCGATACTTGAATGTTGGTCGGTAAGGTAGAGTTGTCTTCTCGTCGGTTTATTGCTTATTTATTAGGATGAACGAAGGCCTATTCTTTGACTCGTCCTTTAGGAAACAGATCGATAACTCAGTGCTAATCTAGCGAGATGATTTCAAAACCGTAAGAATATGCAGAACCACTATAATAATTAAAAATAATCGAAAATTTATCGCAATAAATTGTAAAAATCTAAAATATCGAAGAAAAATATAACGTCGTATTAAAAGAATTCATAGAGTAAGATATAGGACTATGCACTGAAATCCTTTCGAGGCTGTTTTACCATCAGTCTAAAGCATCGAATGTACATACAACCAACTCATTCGACATTTCGTAGTTCTCGCCATCGCCTCGTAAGCGACGATTTAACATATTCGTCAGTCTTCCAAAACTTTAAACATACTTTTCTAAAAATCAGGAATCCTCAATCCTTATCTGCTATAATACGATTATGACTCAACCGCTAGAAAGAGATTTATAACAGTTTTATTTTTGAATTAGACGATTTATCAGAAACATTCAGTATCTAAGCTATTTATCGAAGTTACTTGGTTGTTATCATTTAGCCATGAATCGAAATGATCTACGAATCCTTGCTGGAATTCTACGAGTTCAGGTGCCCCTGGTTATAGAGTCGAAATGATTTATCGAGCATTCCCTGGTACATTGTGCGTTTGAACGCTTAGGTATGAATCGAAATGATCTACCTCCTGTGTCTAGCAGCGGTTAGGCATAGAATCGGCATGATTTATTGAGCAGCCCCCGTACCTCACGGCCGTACCGTTTTACCTATCTATAGGATCGAAATGACCTGCGTTTGCGGACCATAGTACAACTTCGCCGAGTCTGAATTTCGCGAACAGACTGCTCTTTACATCTAGAACTGGATCTTATCGACTCGGTTAATCAAATTTGTAGAACTATACTGTCGTAATTTTTTTTTCTTTTTTTTTTAATAAAAATCCTAATGAAAATCGTAAGTGATTGGAAGCTATTTTGAATCAAACCGTATCAAAACCAAGAATTAGCGATTCAGGGATAGACGTAAAAGCCACTTTGCCAATTTTCAAACAGCAAAACGAACGGTCAAACCAATTTGATACGATCGCAAATAGCGATCTCGAGCGACGATCGTTCGCATGGAACGTCATTCGATTTCGAGTGGAACGTGGGCTATTTTTGCGAGTATTGCCGCAGGGAATACAACTGGTTCTTTCTATTAATAGTTATGGCGTTATCGTCGTTTTCGCCAGTGTTCTGACTCTAGATAGCATCAAAAGAAAATAGAAGCCCATAAAATACCTCAACTGTCGTTCTCTACTAGAACCTTTCATCTCTGTACAAAACTTATATCTTCGTTTATCATTAATTTTGTCTTCTTCTAAAAAGAACCGTTAACGATTACATAAAAAACGAAAATCTTAATACGTCGATGATTTTTCTTAAATCTCTCTTCCATGAACTTTTCCCACACGTTCGTATGTAAAAAAAAAAGATTTGCAGGAATGGCTAGCGCATCGGAGAATTGGCAAAAGGCTCGACAACAAGCGACGTCATCGTTACAAAGAATTATTAATTGGCTTCGGCCGAATACGTCAGAGCTGACGTCGCCGAATTTAGACGCGTTTGATTCTATTCCAACAGATACTCGTCAGACAGAGCAGTGGCATTTTTCACTCGAGACTCATCACCAATAGGAATTCACGCCCTCGCGTTCTCAAGTGACTCAACTTTGGTATTTCTATGAGTATCGAAAATTAGGAGCGCGCGAATGGTCGACTTTGGGATGGCAGTCGAATAGGTTGGAAATAAATTACAGTGTATATCGATCTTGTTAGCATTTTGAAAGTACATATTTTCTAAGACAGCTTCTTTAAGACGATGTTACATTCATGAATTCACGAGTAAACCTAATCATTTGCATCTGATCTTTATTCATCGTTCAACACTGAAACCATTCTACCTCTTTGACGTTTCATTTTATCAAGAAACATATACATTAGGAATATCTTTCTTTACTTTTTCTATCAAGATCACGATTAGAATCTTGCGTTACAACGCGATTTTCTTTCGAATCGTTGAATTCTGTACGATCCGTTTAATTATAGCATAAAGAATCGCGTGTCGTTGCCGTCGACTTTCTCTCAGGCCGATCATTATTCAGCACGTGCTGCTAAATTTGAACTTTGCCACCGTGGTTGCGTGGCCGCGTGTATTCTTTATCACGAGCGATTGCCCGTGGAAAATCGTCTCCGCGAGAGCGACGCACTTCCGAGCTCTGAATCATCGGATCGTATCTCTACTAATCTGGATTCTGCCACGACAGTTGAACTGTATGGTGCATTATAATCTTGTTTACAATATTCGCAGAAATATCTTCGCGTTGTTAGTAATCGTTGAATAAATTTTTCCATAATCAAACGATAAATATTCGGCGCTGACAAGGTTATTTATAGTATATTAACAGGGCGAAGATAAAGAATAAATAAAAGCAAAAACGCATACAGTAATAACGAAAGAGAACGATCTGTGAGATTTAGTTGTTATTTTTGCGACTAAAAGATAAAAAGAAATCGGAATTCTTTAATATCGTTAAAGAGTAACGCTCGGGTAATCTCTTTCAAGAATATCTAAAAGTTTGAAGAAAAAAGTGAGTTTCAGTTTTGTTCGAGGGCAATGCGCCACTTCTGAGTAAAGATTAAAGAAGACACAGGTTGCCGACTGCTTTGTTTTTAAGAATTCGATCCTCACCTTGTTCTTCTGTCTCCTGGCATGGGAAAATTGCCAAATCGCTTCTTTAGAATTCGCGAAACTTGGGTCAGACGACATTACCGCTTTTCAAATATCAACTGCCAGAATTATGTTCCTAACACGCGAAGGAATATTTAGATTGTATCTAATTTTAACAACGTCTGTTATATCGTAATACAATAGCTGTTACTCAAGCGCAGTCAATATGCTGCCAAAATTTCCAGGTTTAATGACTAACATTAAGTTCGAAATTCGTAGAAACGATATTTCATACCTGATACGTTATTGCGTCAACTTCGTACATGTTCAAAGCAATGCAAAATAATTCTTTATCAATTATTCAATCCATTCCACGTGAACGATGACTTGGAAGCAGTCGTTCAAAGCGTCCAAAAATTTAATACGTAACAAACTTACGTAAACACTGTAACAGCGAATTAACACGAAGCACGGTATACCTATCGCGAAACACGATTCTTCGGCTATCGAATCTTTCGTTAACATCTGGTAGGTACACACTGTGTATTTCTCTCGAAATACGAAGATGGATGAATCTCTTTGACGACAGCCAAAATGTGGCCTATGCAGGCTGGAAATTGTTCAGCGCACATCGCGAAAATTGATCGCGGTCGTTAGAGAAACCGAAACTGTATCGAAGCATAACACGCGAACGAAACAAATGTTCCATCCACGACAATCCCAACGATTCCTCGCGGTTCATCGTGTCACGCGAATTGGCAAGAATTCCATGTGACCTAGTCACGTTCCGTTCATTCGCACGATTAATCGCGAATCTTAAAACCGCTGCTGCTTCTTCTGCTTCTTCGTCTTCTTAGAACCTTAATCGTGTGAAAATCTTCCGTTTCTTTGTTTCGTCGCGACGATTAGGCCCGGAATACGAAAGTAGCGTGTAGACAATAATCATCGTGTACTTAGATTATTAATCACGTCTTCTAGGAAAACTCATTTTTATTTACGAGGAACAGAGATATGGAATATTATTAGGCATGGATTAAAATGTTTCTAGTATTTTTTGCCGGTTTTCATTTTTTTTTAAGTTTTATAAAAATTCTGGTTAATGTTTAGTACGATTAAAGTTTACTAAGATTCTTAGATAATCTATTAATATATCAAGCTCGTGTCATAAGTAGATTGCGGATATTTACGCAAACTCGTCTCTTTGTGAATATAATTTAAACAATGGAAGTTAGGTACATCGTTATTTTATCTACTAATAAATAGCGTTCATAGTATTACATTCTGGATATTTGAATTTTTGCGTTTTTGAACTTCCCATAAATGCGTGAAAATCCTCAGTCATAACTGTACGCAGTCTGTATCGATAGAGGATCGGAAACTACGAATGAAAAACGTAAGATGTAATCACGATACATACAACAATTTTAAAGATAAATAGATTTATTCTTGTATTACGCAACGATAGAAATTCCATGAATTATACGTCCATTCAACCTCACCTTACAAGCACGTCCAACGGATCGTATTGAAAGAGTGGTTACGAAAGTCACGTAGACAGCTCATCGGTGCATCTTGCGTCAAAGTGGTTTCCGTTGACGCGAGCTTCCGGTCATCGCATCTGAAAACGTCCACGAATTTTAATGTCGAACGCGTTCCTATCTATCAATGTTCTGCTGTCTTTTGTAGAAACGCGACGATAGCACGAAACGAGGCCGAGAATGAATTGTACTCTGATGGTATGTGCACCTGGGTTAGGCAAGCCTCTTGACGTCACAATGAACGTTATGCTTGATCCAGGAGGCTCGAATGACGTCATTGTTTCTGTCGAACATAGCTCGAACGAGAATCGTCGATTTGTTTTTGTGGAAATCGGACGGAAATCGAATTAAAATCGTCAATTTCGAGCCATTAGTAATCGGTTTGTTTGATCTTCTGTGCATGGTCTTTTATGTTTGAAAGATAGTTATCTTCTGGTTTCTAGGAATTATAGATTGTAGTTTGAAACACTTTTATAGTTGTTAATAGCGGATTAGTTATTTAGTTAAATATCAAAGAGGAATTGATGCGATAGAACCGGAAATTTATTTACTTACAATCACATCCATCTTCCTAGTGACTACGCAACGCTGGCTATGATACACAAACAATTCACGTTACATTATTTAACTTGGATTACAGCATAAGTAATAATAGTACGAGGATAATATAAAAGAAATATATATATATATATTTCTATATTTTATATATATATATAATGTATAATATGGTAATTCTGAACCAAAAGACTGTGTTCTGAAACTTGTGTTAAATATTTCCATCCTCTGACGTGTAAGATAGCAATAGCTTTTACTGTCCGATACAACAAGGTAACAGTTTATTGTTTGTGGTGATATAATTTATAAACAATCTAGCGTTTAGAGGGAAATAATAATCGTAGTGTTCAATTACTATCGGAAGACAATACCCTGAAGATTCTCCGAGTGAAAATATTTAGAAAGACACAAATCTTTGGTATCTTTAACGTTTCTTTTTATCCTTTGGTAATTTAAAAGCATTGCGACAATTATTTCTCTTCTAATGATATAAATCATCTTAAGTCGAAAGGCAAGACTTTACGATAAAAAAATAAAAAATTAAAACTCTAATAATTATTTCTCTTCTGAAGCTATATTATTTATAATTTGTAGTATAATAGCTAGTAAACTTCGATCAAAATCACTTGGAAAAAGTCAATTAATAGGAAAAGGTAGAAAAAGAAGAATTGAGAATTTCCAAAATCTCTATTTTTGTAAAAAAATGTTAAGAAATATGGAACGCTGTTATTAATTTGCGAATGTGTTTAAAAACACAGTGGTACTTTTTTCATTCATTTCCTTTGTAGTTTCATCGCGTGCCATCGCCGACAGTAAACGTTCGTCATCTTTATTTATAAAAATACAAACCTTGGTTGCAATTAATCGAACAGAGCCTAATAATCACATTTCGTGTCACATGAATTCATGGAAGCCTCCGAGAAGCTAACAACGAGGAAGAGAGGATATGCGATACACGCTTGTCGGCGACCCTGAGAGAGACCGAGTTATTGATTATATGAAAACACCGTAATTTTGCTTTGCTCTTACTCGCAACAGCCTATTATTAAACGCGTATCCTCGAGGCACGCCGAGGGCTTTTGCGGGTACAACGGATCTGATTAAGCGGAATTTTCATGCTCGTTACGCGTGTTGCACGAGCGCAGATCTTAATCTATCCCATGATTCGTCGATTTCTTTCGAACCAGGCCTTGATCCTCTTTCCACGGAACAATTTCCGATCTTTGCTGTCAGATCGATCGACTTCTCATCGCGTAAAGTCTCTATAAGACTTATGTTATTCGATATTGTATGTCATGCAAAACGAAGTAAAATTGGCTAGAGTTTTGCAATATATGTAACGAGTAGGTTATTTATTATCATATTATTTTCGAGTCCTTGCGACTACATATATAGCAAGGTGTTTCTCTGTATATTTTATTACGATACTCGTATCTGAGTATAAGTGTGTCGATCATTCTGTTCCGCGACATAGTCAAACGATGTTGATTCGTTGTCGAAGCAGATCGTTTAGCAATCTGTGTGTACGAAAATTTTGTCGAAATAGCTAACAACGTGTTTGGAGAGGCAATCCAGAGCTGCTAGTTTTTGTTCCAAGCAAATCCGCTAATTGCCAGACGAAAATAGAACTATCGAGCTAAGGAACCGCACTATACGTTGACTACTTCACTCCGCGAACCCGTACAAGTTCCCTTTTGTCTTTAATTGCAACCAGCTAGCCACTTGCTCGGCCCGACACCAATTTTAGCAGACTCTGCTGGGGATCATCTTCGATCGTTAGCAGTTAGACACGTGTTTCGTGAATCCATGATAGAATCAGTTAAGACATTCGTCATCGATTAACAAGCAAAGCGCCCGACACGTTGTGCAGAAAATAGATCGTGGTATTCGCGTACTTTTTTTCGGAGTGAAAAAAGCAAGGAAAAGAAAAGAGAAGAAAAATGTTGCAGTTCGTGTCGCAGAGGCGTTGCAGCATCTCGCGACTCAATTTGTATCTCGACTCGAACGTCGATTAATCGTTGGCTGTGTATAGCCTTTGAGCTAGGTTGCACGCCTCTTTCTGGTTCCTGTGAAGAGACCTGGAATCCCGCCAGATCGGTACCAACCTGCCCGTTGACGACACTATCCCGAATCTAGATTAGTGTGAACGAACTCTGCCCTAAAATTTCGTTCCGCGTTCAGAGCAGCGTGTCTAGGTCTTTCCGTTAGTCGAAACCTCCTTATGGCAATATCGTGCAATATATTTTCAAAGTTATACTTGTCCGAAAATAATTACACGTTTTTTTTACTGCTTCTCAGGATCTTTTGAAATCTGTTTAGAATCATTTTAGTCCAGTTAGAAACGGTCCAGATCAACGAAAGATAGATGTGCAATAGAAGATTTAATACGATTGCACTTCGTCGATGGAGTTGCGGAATTTGAATATCGTTTGTTAAATCGGTATTTCCAGCATTTTATATATTTTTCTATATTACGCGCATAATCCATAGATTTCTACACCCTTGGATTTCTCAAAAGTGTGTAAACATGTGCAGTCTAATCACAGCCAGTATTAAACTAGTCATCTTTGCAAAAATAACTTTGGCTCGCGTTAAACCGTTAATCTTATAAGTGTTAACGTACGCTCTATTGCTTTAGAAAATTCGTTTCTTTGTAAAGGAGGAAACAAAAGAATGCCAGGTATCATCGAACGTTCGTCAGAATTTGTTTTCAATTAAACTTCTTTCAATTTCATTCGCACGGAGCATCAGATACTTAGTCTAAATATTCCCAATCAATTCTTCGAACCCATTGCCTGACTCTCAATGGAAAATAGGTTATCTATAGTCGCAGAAATTTTACAACCCTATAAAACAATATTTGAAATGCACTACACGCAGTCAAGCAGTAGTTACATACGAATAAACACGGGTGAATTATAATTGCAGCCCTTGATTCGCTGTATTTCAAAATGAAACAGCAAATGGGTGGTCCGTGAAGTTTATAGCCGATGATTTAATGCCAATGATCCGCATAGTTGGTAAAATGGCCTGTACATTAGAAACTCGACGAATCGAACTATTTCTTTATCCATTGGCAATTACTCAAATGTCGTATGATTCACGATAAATGTACAAAGCCGAGGAATTTCGTTTCACGATGTTATTAACACGGCGCGAGGGATTTTATTCCAAATTTCGCTTCACTAATTCTTCGATTTACGATTTTCCTTCTTACCATCTTTATCGAATTCCGATATCTTCCTAGTGTGTACTTATTACACCTAACATCGTCGACATTTACATGACATATTTATGTCATAGGTTAGCAGTTACGGATCTAATTTGCATCTACTATGATTATTAGACGATAGAAATGCATGTATGCATATATATCCGGTGTATTTCATCGATAAAGATAAATTATGGATGTATAGACGCGTTGAAAAAAATCTCATCGGTATAAACTATTGACGTATTTGAAGTAAAAAGAAACGCAGTTCATCCGATTCGCATTTTTTCCTCGGCGAAATGTCAAACGAGGTATATGGCTCGAATATACATGTAGAATTTAATCGACGTTTTGTATACCAAGGATGATATTAAGTACGCAGTTCTGATCACAGTAAATCACATATCGTGTCGTCTATTACGTAACAAATACTCGTGTTTAAGCTGTTCGCTATTCAAAGGATTAATTGCTCGCTTTAACAATCGGACACTTGTTAGAAACGTATCACGGACGTCGTTATCGATATCTTACATTTATATTTAGTTATTATTATTATATAATATTATATAATATTTAGTTATTAATTTACGACGTTTTTCTATTGAAATTCATCGGTATTCGATTATTAATTAATTCATAATAATTTCTTCATAGAGATATTAATTACATTTTCCGTAATCTGTATATCTTTTCATACGCGTTTCTATTACTTGCATAGATATTCTTTTCGTTCTCTATCTAATTCGAACTGCAATCTATTGCGCTGATAATATATACGTTGGAAACGTCTGAACGAAGCAATTGCATTTGGGAATTGGAAAGAAGCGGCGTATAGATAAACGAACGATCGTTAAACGGTCTTGCGTCAGATGATTTTCTACGTCCTCGTCGGTCGAAGTGTATCAGTACCGAACGAGAATAACCGTTCAATGTACGGTCGATCTATTTATATGGTCGATCAGCTGCATGGCCTGCCCATAACTCAATAGCGATGGCCTCGACGCGTGTACGGTGTTACGCGTGTTCGTCATTTTGCCTCGCTCGAAACGTACCTTTCGCTGTTTCGAAACGAACTGTCGCTTGTAAACAAGTTATACGATTGACGGAACAGGTGTCCGTCATGGATTGGCGTTGTTACGTACATCGGTTTACAAAAGTATTTAAACAGTCAGCGATTCTTTTGTTACACCGTATACGATCAATGAATCATATCTTGTCGCTGCGAAGGAGTTAATTAAAAATTTGAACTTTTTGGTATTTCTCATTGGAATCGTAAGATAGAGAGGGAATTATAAATGGAGTTTTGCACACGTCTTTGATACAGGAAAAAACCACTTGTTTCGAAGTATCGTGATAAGCACAGTACAAAACAAAGTTGTACAACAATTAATTGAATTGCTCGGAATATGTTTTATCCATTTAAATGTATAGAATGTATGTTGTGTGTGTACACTTAGAAGCACTTTAAAAGATTTCTAACGAGAAACTCGGGTGATACCTTACGGACGACAACTTTCATATCTCGCTTATCGCGACTTACCTCTTATTCTCTCTTCTTTTTCTTTTTTTTTTTATTACTTTATCGTGAGATTCGTTGATTGAAAGGAAACATTGATGTATTTTTTGTATACCTCCAGTGTTTTCATGTAAAGATCGGAAAATGAATCGATCAAAGATAAACGATCGTTTCAGTTTTCCAGAAAACCCTTGAGATTATATAATGCTGTTTGAAAAACTAGTATAACTTCACAGTAAAAAGATTAGTATAGGTTCCCGGTAAAAAGATTAGTATAGGTTCCCAGTAAAAAAATTCTGAGACACGTGGTATTTTAGGAAGCCTTCCTGTGATCACTAAAAACGGACGATCTCGGTTTTTCTCTGATTACCTTTCATTTATCACGAGAATAGGCCAGTCACGTTTCAACGTTAAGTTATCCTCGCGAATCCTTCTTAACCGGAAACCGGACCGCGTTGAACTGTGCTTCGTGGAATTGTTTTCGACTACGACTCGTTTATTTTTGCGCCAAACTCGTTGAGCCACGGGTGTGTTACTTCGCGTTTTACAGCGTCCGGGCAATTCAATGATTCGATTAATGACGTCGGTTCATTATTCATTGTCGAGAATACACCGATTCCACGATTACGTTTCGTGGAACGGTTATTCCGCAATGACCGCGATCGATAGCCACGTATCGATAAAAAAAATTAAAAAATAAAAAAATAAACGCTCGATAACCCAGCCGACTGGAGAGTTCCGGATTATCTGCGACCTATTGAAATTTCTATCAGCCGATCCGCGTGACGGTAGATAAATTTAAATCAGCCTTACGCTCAAGAGATATTTCGAAGAGGTATTTTTCGAGTACTTCGGAAATCGTCTAATCGTTCGATATGGCGACATATCGATTTCTACGTAATGCAAAAGCAATCTCCGATTCCATGATCGTAGTAGAGTGAAATTTCTTAGCCAGGCATTTCAATTTCGTCGTAGTTGCGGTTCGTAGGCCGTCCAATTGAATCTGATTCGCAATATCGGCCTGTTTGGAGAGATTCGAGGCTTCTTCCTTGGCAATTAGACAGTTTGAGGATCATGGTTGTCGTTCCTTGGCGTGCAGGATGCCACGTTACTCGGATTTAATTCGTTTTACGATACGATTGTTCGATCAGATTGATCTTCCATTAATTTTCATAATTATTTACTCGTACGGATTAATACAGAATTGGCCTTTCGATCCTAACGTTTCTTCATCTCATATTCATTAATTATTTTCATTAATCGATCGAGTCAATTATAGATAGAGCAATGTTTTCCCAATATGTTCGATCATATTATATATTCATTCTCATAATAGTTTGATTCATACGTCACTCCAATATTTTAATAAACTTATTAATTCATTTACCTTGGTAATCATCTGCGATCATCAGCTCTTTCATTCGTCTTTATTTTTACAACGATTCTCTATGAATGGAATCAATTAATCAAATCGTAATTTACGTAATTGATCGATTCATATATTTTCATAATCGTCTGTGACCACGTACATTAATAAATATAATTGTCAGGTCTCTCGTTTCATTCGAACATTTCCTCGACTCTTTCGTTTATCTTCACTGGTTTGCCAGTGACTGGTCTAAATTATAATTAAACATAATTAACCGGTCGAACCGTGCACTTTATTAATTTTCTTGCTCCTTTCGTTAGATCTTGAAACTCATTGAAGCTTTTAATGCCTGGACGTCGCCTAATAAGCGATATACAGGCGACTGCAGTTTCTTAACACGATCGCCGGCCTTTAAGTTAGTTACAAATTCCCGTTTTGTTCTCTCGGTGTCATCGGCCTCGCTAGGTGCTATAGACGATGAACTTGCTTTACTTCTTTCAGTCTCGCGGCTATAAATTGTCCAGTTTGTTCGCCCCGAAGCTCGAAACGCCGGCTTTCGACACACTTACCGCGAATAAACCGGCGATTCTATAGAACGAGTTCCTTATCGCGAAGCGCGCGAGCTTCATCGAAAATTAATCACGCGGCTCCTCGTTGCCTGTTTGTTACTTTTTCCCTGTTTTTTCTTCTTCTTCTTTTTCTTCTTCTTCAAAGGGAATTCTGCAATTGAGACGGTTGGATGAGGATGCCTTTTCAAAGAGCCGTGACAGTTACTTTGAAGGCAAAAGATAGCACGGAATGAAATAAATATTAAGAAAGAAGAAAGTAAGAAACATAAAGAAGAGAAGTGACGCGCGAAATAATTCTCTGGAGAAAGAATACTTGTTACTTTGTTAATTTTGTTCGGCCGTCTTAAGACACGGGAAAGCATTTTTTTCTTTTCTTACGTATCCAGCAACGATAAACAAATAAATTTTCACCGAGGGAGAACTTTCACGAAACAAACGGTTCATCGATATTCCAAGCAGCACGCTTAAAGCAACCTCATCAACTGTCCGTGTTATTGGTCACGAAAGCGAGCCTCGATTCCTTCTCGGACGACGAGCTGTACACTTTCGATATCGAAGACTCGGCCGCCTCATTAGCATCCAAATCATTGAAATAAGGTAATTAGGACACCCAGTAGCCTCAAATATTTGAAACATATATATATATAAAAAAAAAAAGAAGAAAAAAAGAAAGGCAAAGAATCGGATTTGGATCGTTCCATCGCGCGTTTCTTCTAAATCTTCGTGTTTTTTCCTGTCGATGAAAAAAGTGATGTCACCCGAGAGGAATATTCAACGTCATCCTTATTTTCCCGAAGATAGAATTGCCTTTTTAAACTCGTGACGGTGTTTTGAACGCAGAACACAGGTTTCACGTGCGATTTCTGTGCTGTTGCTCGCCTGTTATCTGCTTATTACGGCTAAATATAGCGGGTGCTCTAACCAGTGTTCAAACACCAGCGATATATCAATGCGCCCGCGACTTTGTGGCGCTCGAAACAATTTACACTGGTTTTTGGAACGTTCTAAATATTATTTCCATGTATATTTTAACAGAGATTATGTTCGTACTTTAGAGTCTTAAGAAAACAACGCTGGTTACGTTAAAATGATTGACATTCATGAGGATATTGGAGTGTCGGAATATCATCCTATTGGCCAATCGTATTAAAGTGGTTTATATTTAAAAAAGAATTCTTTCCTGTCTTATCTCGAGATCGAACATTGAACAGATTACGTTCGTTCGTCGAAAATTTATTTCAAAATCCCTGACCCTGTTAATCCCGCTAATTAAAGAACTACAGCTTTTTGTCCTTTGCACTTGTCTCTGTTACTTTCTAAATTCTTTTATATCACGAAGAACTCTACTCTTTGATCGTTCGTAAAACTTATTTAATATCGAAAAAACGAACCTTCGACCGAAGTCAACTTATCTTCGATTACCAATAACTAGAGCTAATCTAACTTCTATTATTGATAGCTTGAGTCAACTCAACTTTAATTAATAACAATCAAAATAAAAACCAAAGTTCTTTGGATCGTACTCGCCGCTAGATAATTTCTTCGATTTGTGGCAGATATGAAAAAATCGTTTCGTGGAAAATTTTCTGGAAACTTTGTCGTAAGAGCTTGAAGAAAGCAGTGACGCAGGAGGAGTACGATAGCAACACGACTTTCGTGAGATTTGTTCTCGTTTCGACTATATACGTCGACGCGACAAAACGATGTTCGTTATCTTCGTATCTTCGATCGGGATTCACAAATTATTCATCATCAGTCTATGCGTCTAACGCGCCAGCTCCATTACCAACGTCGACGTTAACGACTCCATCGAAATATCATTCTTTTTATTGTCCGGCTTTCCGTCGTTTAAACAATAAACATTTTATTACTTTTTGTACCAACAGTTTTTTTACGATCGACACGGTATCATTTCCTTTAACGAATCATTCCACTTCCGTGGCGTTTTTACAGGTAGTAAAGACGCACATACAGCCTTAAGAATAACCGTTTCATCGTGTTCAGCCTTAAATAAAACAAAGCCCGGATCATACGAACCGCTTTTCCTAGAGTCATAAAATTGACACTCGCAATAGAATATTCCTTGCTTCGTAGCGAATTTCTTACATCGTTCAACTTTTATGACGTTTTCTTTTTAGTTATCTAAATTGGATATTTAAAAACGTATTTCGTTTACTCGTAGCATTCTTTCCAAGGTATTTTTTATATCAATATTTTGTATCTTCTTGCACAACTGAACTAATATCGTTGGTGAAATTTTACGAATAACAAGCTTCGCGTTACAATCGAATTCTATAAGTTAAAAATCATCCGATTGACACGCGAGTTCGTAATCTATCGCTTCTAATCTGCCAGTTCACTCATGTTATTACTTGCTAAAGTATTACGTAATCTTCCGTTCTGCAATTACAATTGTTTTCTTACTTTCGTTCCAAATAAACAAGTCACCTGATATCACCTTCGTATATGTCGATATTTATCATATTCGGATTACAGCGAGAACTTTGGATGAACGAAACGAAATTCTCGCGACTATCGCGATACGAAATGCAGCAGAGGCGTCTACTAATTAATACCACGATCGAGGAACTAAAACGTCGTCATCGAGGTGAAACCGCGGATAAAACCGAGATCGCTGCAAAGTAACGATAGCACCTTAACCTTTGATTACGCTTCGTCTGGCGCACAACTCCACGCTGAGATTGTGGTGTATTCGTTTGCTCATTCCGCTCTCCCTCTACGATGAAATAATCTTCGAGACAAATACAGAGCGTTTCTCGTAGGAGAAGATTTTTAAACGCGCTATCAGCTTGGTCGAGCTATCTGATCGCCGTCGTTTCTTCGTTAGTTTTTACCTGATTTAAGCGATATTATATCGGTCGTTATTTTTCAAAAACGTACGTTGCGGCAAATCGTGGTAAAAAACGCGAGCTCGATAGTTGTTTATCTACAGCTTGTTTTCTCTTCTTGCTATTTATATATCTTATTTACAATTCTTATTGATATACAATAATTTCATTTGCGCCTGTTTGTATTCGGAATACCTCAGAATTTGCTAAATGATTCTGTCCTCGTTGGAATCGAGTTTTTATAGGAATTTCAATTTCTGCTGGTAGAAAGTGTTTGCTTATTCTGTGTGTAATCTTTTTAGATGTCTTACGTGGTACTCTATTTTATTTATGTTGTTAATTTACGCTACTTTAAATTCCATGCAGTAGGTGCGAATAAACTGCCGGTGGACAATTACGTAACAGACGGTTTCAGTTCGGTGTTCGCGCATCTGTGAAATATCTGAATTATAAAAATATTACGCCGTTAAACGATTAGTTCGAGTTGATAAATAAGGAAGAAATTCGCCGGAGCTAAGAGCATAACCATGGTTTTTATGCTGCGTGTAATTTATGTAATTAGATTTCCGTTTTAATTCATGTAATTAGAGATAAGAAATAAAAAGAAGTTTGTTTAGTGTAGCTGTTTAGAGAAGAAGTAAGGACAAAGAGGATGATAGGAATAATTCCAAGTAAGAATCACGTTGTAATGCTCGGTAGATGAATCAAATCTCTATTTAAATTCTATTTCTTTCGCTATATTCGTGAAAATATGAATCGGCGTGGACATCCGTAATCCGATATTATTTTCAACAGTCGCTTGTTATATTTCTAAGTTTTCAATTCCCCTTTTACGTATCGCGAACAGATTACTTCTAATTTATCACTTAGAAAATTCTGTTTACTCGCGAGATATCGCTATCTTTCTTCCAGAGGAATATCGTGATCGTTATCATACGATATGTACGAGAAATATTATGTTATGGTTATGAGAAATATTCTTTCTCGAGATAACAAAGTCTGTACCAAAAAGCACGCAAAACACGATTACAAACGACGACTTGCCAATAAACAACAGCAGGTTGTAAAACTACTCGAGTAGACGGAAAGATTCAGAGAAGAGTGGCGGTCAGCGTGATTGCTCATCAGCCGCGAAATTCTACTTTGCAAAACTGGCACGTTCTATTTAATCCAACGTAACGTTCGTCATTGACGACACGATCTACTATAAATAGATTTTATCATGAATAATCCTCTGGTGTCACGCATAGTCATGACGAGTTTACTGCTGTACGCGAATGAAATATATCGCAGGCCACTTTGTTCCATGACAAATTCGTTACAGAGTCCAAGCTTTGCTCTTCGTTCGAGAGACTGCAGACGGTCATTAATAAGCGACCATCGAATCTTCGTTGATCCATTTTACGTGGTCGAATGGCTTCACGGCTTTGCAACTCGTTAGGGAAATATGGGTCAGTATGGATACATATTTCGTATTTAGGCTACGAATATGCTACCGTTTATGAGCATCCGGACGTTTCCATCGATATTGCAATAAAGGTATTTGAATTTAACCGGCGCGTACGAGTTAATGACGAATTAATAATCACAGGCAGAACTTATTACCTTCCGAATCGTCTATCGAGTTATAAATTTCAATTATACGTAGAATTCTATGAAATATCGCCTTTGCACTCTGAAGTGAAAAGTTTGTCTGATTAGAAATTTTTGCACGTTACTTTATATATCGTTTGGTACTGAAATACCCCGTTTGCGTTAATTCCGTAGCTAAAATACATTTTATCAAAAATATGCCGATATCCCGATACTTTTGAAGGATAGCGTATTTAGTAAATGATCGTCAGATAAATATTTAAATCCGTATTACGTCGATTTCGTGGGTTTAATCGATTAACGAACGACCGACTCGAAGCTGATCCTGTAATCCGCGTTAATGCAGATGTTAATTATCTTATCTGCTTCCGGAATTAAATAAGGTCTTGATCAAGCGGAAAACACGCGGATGCGATAGAAAAAGATTTTCGAGAATCGAGGGATAAAAAAGAAAAAAGGTGACTTTGATACGTTGAGTCGAGATTAAGAAATACTTGTGCTCGAAAAATACTTTACTTTCCTATTTTAGCGCAAGATTGTGTTTTGCGGGGTACGTCGAGTTGTCGCGGTTTTAAACCTGTTATGCTAAAAATAAAATCGTTCGAATCTCAAGAACAGCGAGAGAAACAACAAACGTAACGTAAGTCGATGGAAGAGCAGCTGAACTAAATAGAGAGACCGGTAAAAGCTTTCAGATCTAACGCTATCGAGTATTTCTCGCTAAACTTTCGAAAAATCCAAAGAGTCTAGCGTTAGACTCGTTGGTACTCGATCTAAACGAACCAATCTAAAAAAAGACATTAACCTAAAAGAAGGAATCTACCTTAAAAGACACAGAATTTTACGTTAGCCGTCAAAGAGACGATACTCGACCTAATTTCGATCTAAAGTGCATCACTCAACCTAAAAGCCAATATTCGGTATAGACTTGGCTGAAGAGACAACGCTCAACCTAAATTCGCCCTAAAATAATAAGAAATTGTACGGTAGCGTTGGAAGAGCAGCAGTCAGGAAAGTCGAAAAGCGGCCAGGCACCGTTTATCGCTAGCTCTCGCGGCTCGTATCTGTTATACGTTGTACAACGCTCGCTCCCCCCTCCGCGACGCTCGGCGTCTTCCTCCCCCCCTCCGGGAAGCTGATTCTTCCGCGGGTAATGGCGATTGGCGACGCGTTCGGTTTAGTCGCGTGCCGAGACGCCGTGGAACGAGAACGTTTCTGGCGAGCTGGCTACGTGGAACGCGAGCGATACGCAGCGATACAAATCGGCCAGGTCTCGGATCGTCGCGTGATCTCGACACGTAAAGCCAGTTCGTTTCGTCAACCTGAGAACGCGCTACGATTAACCGCGCGATTCTCACCCCGTCGTCTTCTATCTCTACCGAAGTACCATATTAGCCGAAAGTGTTGGAGGAAAGTTTGTGAGTTGTGATCCGATCGTGCGGTTTGAAAGTTGTACGTTCCCAAAGTGGAAGAGGACCGTTTGATTAAGATTTCCACTAAGAAGACTCGATAAGAGGAATCTTCAAGTTGATTTACACGTTATACGTTCGACCAAAGATTCACACGCGCTGTGACTCGTTTTTATCCTTCGTGAGTATTATTTGGTGATAGCAAGCGGTTAGAACCGATCCGAAACCAACGAAATAGACTGATCACTCGACAAGGAGAAATTACATCTCCGCGTAACTCGGTAGTCTGAAGCAAGCGAGACGATCGATGCTCAACCTGAGCTATTATAACGATATACGTGCCAACGAATCTCCTCGAGTCTTCCAGTAACGATTCTACCCAAATAAATCTGCTAAAATCGCCAAAGATCGTTGAACGCTCGGTGAGAGAAAATCCGAGTCTTGGAAGATCTTCGAAAGGGAACCTTATCCGGAGACAAGCAACAATATCTGTACGTTACAAGGTGTCCAAAGGAGACTCGCTGAGCATTCCAAAGGATACGTGTCATCGGTGGAAGCAATCTGTCGTTCGTGCACACCGATCGATGTTACGTCGTTCGATTAAATCGTCGGAGACGGTGGTCGGTCTTGAACCTTGTCCTCCTGTCTCACAAATCGGCTCGGACGGAAAACGAACAATGATCGCGTGATCACGACACGTAAGCTAGATCGCGGAGTTATTGACGATTCGTGGCACGCGCGAATTCGTGTACGACCCGGTGTGTAGGCTCGTGCGTTTCAACGCGGCATTCCCGTGTGCTGAATGGCGATCGTGTGAGTCGCCCCGAATTACCTGGTTTGGCCAGCTTCTTGTCGGAAGCATGATAAAGACAGGCAGTGAGATCAGCGTGGAAAATCGTTTATTTGGCATAGTTACGATGACCCACGCCGTGCACCTTGACACGGTGTTAATATTAGTTGTTGGTGACCTTCCAAGTAGTTTCAGACTCTTGGAATATTTGTAAACTATACGATTATAGACTAGATGCGTCAAGCTTCTGTCGCACTGAGATATTTATCGAAAACGGACGGGTAAACCAGAGTATTTTTTACCAAGAAAAAATTCACACGATCAAGTGTTCTTTCTTTTTCGGTGGATTTTTTTTTAAGTGAATTTTGTAAAGTGTAATGGCGCCAGCTGCCGCGCTAGACTGGTCAGAACCTTGCCAGCATTGGCGTTATCCGAAATTCTGTCCGTCTGGACAGCAGAAGCATGAAAGGGCGAAGAGCGCGATGGAACTGAGCAGCAAGGAGGCGAACACAGCGTACAAAAAGTTCTGCAAGTTCCTGCGCCGGCTGAAGAACAGGAAACGTAAGTTGCTCGTCTGGAGGGCGAAGGATGATCGTTGTTCTGGCAGTGGGAATCGGGTTTGTTAGCGCATAGTCGCGCGAGAATCGCGAAATAATATTTCGCGTCCAAGTTTCCCGCTTTCGAGAAAATGTTTCTCCGTGAAATTTCTCTGAGTTCTCTTTCACAGCTCCTTTTTCGAATTTCTTGATAAAAATTGATAAAAAGAAATTCGCTCTTCGAGGTTCGATATTTCCAAGTAGAACATATTGGAAACGTTGGCGCAGTGATAGTAGCAGATCTCTTATTCCACGGAAAATAGGGCAAATCGTAGGGGACGATAGTAACAGTTCGACTTGAGACTTCGTTTATGCAAAAGCTATTACATTTGCGACAAAAGTTTTTATACGAACTGTATTTGTAAGTTCGAGATTTGAAAATTGTAATTACATCGTCTTCTTGCCCGGTCGTCGGTGGATTTTTCGTCTTATAAAAATTACCAAAAATTTGTCGAATTTAAAGTTTCTAGTTGAAACATCTTTGGATTCTTCGGTTATTGCGTGTACGGTGCTCGCTTCGTAAAAATTGACAAAAACTTGTAATTGGAGAGTAGAAGAGAGATTTTAAATCAGAATGCTCTTCAGCAGCTGTTCTAAACGTTGGAGTAACCTCAATTTTATCTGGATTATTAAAATCCGCTAATTAGCCTTGAAATCATCATCGATCATTGACTTTGACGATCCGTAGGCGTAATATATTCTCTGTTTCTACCAAGTTTGACTGCTTTTTAATCTCGGCGTGTACACTGTACTCGGAATATTTTAAAGTATAATGAACCCAGACATTATCGATAAATTATTCAACACTGGATTATTCTTGCTTTTCAAACATGTCAGTCGCCTCGAGACGAGTTGTGTTATTTCTGACTTTCGATGGAACGAGATGCATCTTAACAATCTCCAGTTCCATCTTCTATTTGTTTCGATTAATTCACAAATATATCGCAAAGCAGACATTTTGAAATTTGAAATGCTATGTAGTATTTTTCGTCATACTGCAAAGTACCTATTTTCTAGAGAAGAAAAATCATAATAACTCGTATGTAGAACCTTGTCATTTTTGCAATAATTTTCTGTTTCGTTAATTTTCCGCTCCCAATTCTTGCGAAGATTTCTACCCATTGATCCTCGAATCTCGATTTTATCGAGAAAATTATGACTGAAACGAGGATGACGCAAAAAGCTACAACGCGATGACGCTTATGAATTTGTTTATTAAACAAAACATCTAGTCGCGTTTTTAAAAAGCCATCTGCCATTTGAGCGGGAAAGGTTAGAAACACAAGACAGATGAGTAAAGAAAGAAAAACTGTTCGACGAGAAGTAATACACCGACCCACTGACATTTATCCCTTGTTATTCGTATTTATTTTAGTTACACACATCGACCCACGGGAATTATTTTTTCATACATCAAAAGCTGGCTACGTCGGCTTGACACGTTGCGGCAAAAAAAAGGGGGCAAAAAAGGAAAAAGAAAAAAAGAAAAGGTGAAATAAAAATGATAAAGAGATTTTTTGCTTGCCGGGATGCTCGATGTGTGTAACCGATCGATCCTTTTCTTCTTCGTCGCGTACCAGAGGCTGCCAACCTTTGCAAAATTGAAATTTCTTCCTACTGTTGAATATTTAATTCCGTCGCAAGCTCTTTCTTTGTATAAAACTGTAGAACGTGATATCTAACGTTCAACCACGTAGAATAAAATCAGAAGAACAAAACCACACGCGTCCCTTGCGCTGAATAACGTATCATATATGAAACATGCTCTCGCGCGAGGATAACCGACGAGCTTTGCTTTAAAATCGAGACTTTCTGTGTCGATGATGTTTTCTATAACCCTTGAAATACTTGTACAATCGATAGAACGTGCTGCGAATTATTCGATCGATCCAAGTGCATAGTAAGTAACACCTTTGATGCAAAGCGAAGGAGACAATACTTGTTGCGAAAGCGTTGCCTAACGTCGTTTATAAGTAGTGGATAAACACCGATGCAGATCTAAAGTCGCGTGAAACGTGCGTTTGGTGTGCAAATCGGATTTTGCACGATCGCAAATTTCGTCGACGTTGCTTCTGAGATTTCATGCGATAAGAGATCGAAACCTGCGAATAAAGTGCAGTTTTAACACCTTGACGCGCCAATATTGCACCGATGTTTGATGTTTCAGAAGTTTTTGAAATATTCAAGTTGCTACTTCGAAACTCGTTATTTCGATAAATAGATCCGAGATTTTTTCATACAAAATAAGCCTACGATCTTTCGTTTCAAAGCAAACGATAAAGTTCGGAACAGTACTCGGAAAATTTCTTCGCTGAAAATACTTCGAACGAATCTGAAGAGAATTTGAACGCAAATAGATCGAGGCAGGTCGGAAAATTTATTGTCAGATCATCTTTTGTCGTAACCAATATCGGGCTGGTATATTGTCGAGAGTTAATAATTACTTACCGCGAGCTTTTTTTCGATTCGTAACACCGACTAGCGCGAACTCGGTTCATCAGCGGAAATCTGCGTGTCAAAGAAAACGCGATTATTCTACCCCATGATCCTGCAATCGCTTTAGACGATGCACCGTTGAGCCAAAGGCTGTGCATCGTCTGGTTGGCCGCAAAATGTCACACGGTTGCCAGTCCCGTGCGATACGGCCAGGAAAAAGGTCGTGAATCCTCTGATGCGCGCGTAACGCGGTAAAAGGGAGGCTGACGTGCATCCGGATCCTTGGGTTGCACTTTTTGTCGCACGCTGGATTTAGCCGGCTCCGATCCAAGCGGCACTTTTGCCAGAGATCGCTGCCGGTTGACCCACTTCTTTCGTCTCCCGCGTGTCCCTAAGGATCCTCCAATAAAAACTAGGCAATAGTAATTGCCCAACTATTTCAGGGAACTATATCCCCGAAAAAAAATTCAAGATCGAATATATTGCTGATACTTGCACATTACTTCGTAGAGCCGAGTATAAAAATTAAAACGATTTAAAGGTAATATATTGTAATATATTTGTTAGAAACAGGTGTGTTACTAGGAACAGGCGTGTAACAGGAAATAACTATACTTTCTATGATATTTAATAACATTTAACGATATTAAAACCTAATTAGAGACAAAGTTCCAAGTTCTTTTGTACATGCAGCGTTCTAATTTAATTGTCAAAAGATACGAAAATTGTAATCTTCGCATGGTTCTCGTAATTCCAAGTCTAAAGGTTCTACTTCTAAAGGCGTATTATTGTTCAGTTCTTCGTTATTCTTTCTTGTAATATCTTCTAAGTTCGATTCGCGTGAAATGTTGCGCGGACAGGTGCTGAACGATGCAGTTCAGGATTTTGATGTACGAGCTGTCGCTATTTTCGAGCGTTAGTAATGTTTCGCACCTCGACTTGGCACTTTTCGATCAGCTGGTTCGCGAGATGGAACTTCACAGTCTAATTAGGAGTTTGCTCCCACTTCGAAATAACCGTGGCTCTTTTGCGAATTTCAGAGATACGTTTCCTACGTTTCCTTAGAACCAAGGTTAGCATATATCTGTCTCAAGGCCTTTAAAATTCTGTTGACGCGACTAATCTTGCATCAGCTTCTGGATACTTCGACTATATTTTAAATCATGGTACTTGAGATATTTTCGGCCATCGTAGATCCGACATAAACATTCGAGAAAAATACAAATTTTATATAAAGCGTATAGAATTTGGAATATGTTTATTTTAGTGGAATTGTCTTTCTTTTTTGGTGTACTACTTCTTAGAAATTGGGACAGTAAATGCTTTTCATTGTATTAGGTTGTCTGAAAAGTTTCTTTCATTTTACGAGGAAATGATAGACGCGCAATAAATAAATCGTTTTTTGTTTTATATTATTTTGTCGAATTACGTACGATCCATTTTGTTCCGTTCTGAGATAAACACCGCGACGTTTCACAGACTTGGTTTCACGTTTCTATGAAGGTGCATTGTTGTAAAAGACACGTTTGCGAAAGAGAGACATTTTTCGGACAACCTAATACATTTGGAGAAAATCAAGGACATTCTATGTATTCCGCTTAAACAATCTTCGATCTATAAATTATTTGAACAAGAAAACTACGACAGTTTCGTTTCAAGATTTTTGCAGTTCAAGAATTGATAATCCTTGTAAATTTGAAACAATGCGATTAATTTCTTCGATTAAAGACACCATATACATACATATTTTGACGAAATTACGCGCGATTAAAGATTAATCCAGGAAACCAACACTTTCTATGCATCAACCTAACGATATTCCAAAGGTCACCATTTCCTCTACAATCTCGTACGCCTCGCATTCCCTAGGAAATTACCAAAATCGTTCAACCTGAAATTTCTCCAACGATAGTCGACCGACGTCCTATTCGCCTTGAAACTGTTCGCAAACTGTTAAAGAAACAAATCACAAATGCGCCCAGTTCTCTGCCGGTTCGCGTTACTCTGCATTGAAACTTGGAAATACTCTGCGTGAAGAGGGAAAGAGGTGACGATACGGAAGAGGAAAAGGTTAACCGAAGGGAAAGATGTTGGCGAAATGTCAAGAAGTAAATCGTGGCCCACGTGGCATGTTATCGTTGGCTGCGCCTGTTTCGATTCATCCGACGACGATAAACGCGATCGCGAGACATCAACCGGGTTTCCGGTACGGTCGTGCGAATTTTCGGGCCCGGTCGCGTTACAACGCTTGAATTATGCGGCGCGTGGTTATTTTCAGCCGCGGTTCAATGAGAAAACCGGTCTGTAAACGCGGCCCTCGCATTATCCTACGTCGCATCTTATCAAGGTTATACCTCTCACGCGCCTGCTGCTATCGAGCAATAGAATAGAATCGCGAACCGTGTAAGAATCCAACCGGTGTAAACTGTAACAGCGTTTTAGTTTTCCTTTCTTCTAGGTGTTAAGCAGGACAAGGGTAAAGGGTGTTTGTTTTTATCGATTACGTTCGTTGGTCCATCTCGTTTTTTGATTTACGATAACCTTTAAATTCGAAGGTCCTTTAAATCCTATGAGCGATCTTTTCGTAGTTAAAGTAATAATTTGAAGTTTTCAAGAATCGAACATTAATTAACTCTGCGCGGTTCAAGAACTTTGGCGCTCTGTCGCATAATTATTTATCGACTAACAATATCAACGTATTGACTAGTTATAGGTTATAGATTTCTCTTCTTCTCTTCAGCTTTCACGTACAAAGGATTAAGATTGCAAGAGCTCTCGTATCTCTGTACAACCTTGCTACCCTTACGTTTCTAAAATGTAGCCATCCTTTTCTGACTATAAATATTTTTTAACAAAATCGTCGGTAGACTTCTTCTTAAAAGAATGTACAGGAATAAACACGGTGTTTTTTTTTATCGACGATGAAAGCTTGCAGATGTTGCCACCAGTGTAGAAACGTATAGGGAAATCTCGCCGTAAAAACGTTAGAGAATTTCTATGGTAAACACTAATTTTCATAGATCTCCCCTCTAATTCTAGATGATTGTACGACCTTGGCGGATATAAAGCAAGAGGAAGCAGTGATTTCACTGATCTCCGTTCTTATTTCTTCGTTAACTGCTCGCGAACTTCCTTCGAGTTACAAAACACTACGCTTCTTTTAATAGCCTCTTTTTTTTTTATCATCTTATGAACTAACGGCTGCTACGATAACCTCGCTTTCTATCGAAGATCTTGCAATATTTCTCAAGATCTCAAGGTTACATGGTCTTCTTTTGGTGAAACAAACGGATAGATAAAAAGAACAACAAGACGAATTCGATCATACCATAATGCTATATCCTCCGATTTTATTGCAAATTTAACGTTGCCTTTATAACGTTGTGTTTTACGCAGACTTTCAAACATTTTCTTATTACGTCCCTCGATAAAACTGTACGAAAAATAATACAGTAAATTTTTAATAATCTCGACATCTCCAAATTCATCGTATCGATGCTTTTCATCGTCTATCGTCGAAGTAGATGGTAAATATTTTGGATCTCGGCTCAAGGTTTTTTTGTTTTTCTTTTTTTTTTTTTTTGCTGTATGCAACGACTCTGTATGTTTTCAACGAACATTGCTTCAATTCTTATTCGTCGAACGATACAGCTCTATGGTTGGGCGTTACAAGCGTAACGAATGGTTAACGACGAGGTTAAAGCGCGAAAATTCTCGGCAAGATTGTTTCGTCTTCGAACAGGGAGCAGTCGTTTTCGATGCTGACTTTTCCGCAATAAAACCGAATGGACGATCGCGCTATTTCGGATCGTCGCGCTATTTTCACGACGACGAGGCTATTTCGACTGTGTGCTGCGACTCCTTCGATGTTGTGTTGTACATTCTTTCGTGTCTGGCCCCTTGTTGATGCTCCTCGAAATCGTTTTCAAGTTTGAGGCCGCGCAGGATGTTGTTCGGCTCGAAAACGATGCATCGAAAATCGATACAATGGGAATAGTGGAACAGGATTCTAGAATTTCTTTTTTAAGTAGGATTTTATACTGTTTACGGCGATTAACTCGAAAACAAGAGCAATGAAACAAAATGACGATCATTTCAATTGATAAGATTCCGACGAATTCATAGTTTACGTTAATCGTTATTGCTGTAATTGAAATATTTCTATTTCGTGCTTAAATTATAGTCGAATAAATCGTAACTGTATCGCTTTATAACTTTCAAATTCCTGGCGCATTTTCTTCGATCTACTTCATCTTTCTATAAATTTCCTTCCATTTTCTAGCTACGCGTATTATATTGGGTTGGCAACTAAGTGATCGCGGATTTTGTCAATACCACCTAATGGCAAAATCCGCGATCACTTAGTTGCCAACTCAATACATCTAGTCCACTAAGTATTAACACGTTGACTTCAATTTGAAGTTCATTGACTGTGATTCTTGCTTATTGTTCATTCCCACATGACACGTAGTTTAGCTTTCGAAAAATGTTGGAAAAATATGACGATATTCTCTTGAAAAAGTACTTTTTCTAAACTCACGTAATCAAAGTTGAATATGAACGAATGGAATATGAATTTCATGAAATAATTGTCGTTTCATAATGGATTATCTACTGATGTTTTGTTAGAAATTCATCGACGATTCTCATACTTTTGAACGCGGATACGCAACATACGTTTATTAAAAAATAAAATTCTTCAATCATTTTATAAAATATCGAAAATCTCCTCGAACGGGATTGTTTACAGAGTTTAAATCATTCGATTAATTTGCTGGTACGAGCAGCCTCGCGTGAACTTACGTAGCAGTCAACGTGTTGAACAATCATAACTGTTTCATAAAATTCTTTGAATAACAAAACCTTCAAAAATTATAGCACCGAGCATGAGTCCATTGCTTCGTAGAATCGATTTACTATTTCATCTTTTCCTTATTTTTCTTTTTCTTTCTTTTTCCTTTTTTTTTTTATACGACTCCAAATCGTTACTATACCTTCTTACTTTCTACTTGTACTTTACCATTCTGGTTTTCGATTGTTTCTATGGGCGGTGTGATGTATAATGCAGATAGAGATGGCAACAAAGTCACAACCGTGGTGGCTACACCTGGTGCTGGTCCAGATCGTCCCCAAGAGATCTCCTATACAGACACTAAAGTAATCGGTAACGGCAGCTTCGGCGTTGTATACCTAGCGAAACTATGTGACACGGAAGAACTGGTCGCCATCAAAAAAGTTCTCCAAGACAAACGATTTAAGGTAAGAGAAATAGAAAATTCCTCGATAAATAATTTCTTAATAATTTCGACACACCTTCAACCTCTAACCGATACGACGAACTAAACGCGTATTAATTGTTGAATTAATAAAAAAATAAATTCGCAGATCCTCTGATGTTTCTCACTACGATTTGCAATTACAAAGTAACGTTCAACTTGAAATTGAAATTCGACCGATAGAAACTAGTCGTCGTTCGTACCTGGATTTAACGATCGGATTGACCAATCTGTATTTTTCTACAGTAAGAAATTAGCAGAAATTATAGTGCAGGGAACGGACGAAGGTCTGGATAGAACGAACAGATTCTTTTTCTGCATGTTGGAAATATATAGGCTGTATGAAGGCTAGAGATCATTTGCCAACGCGTATTATAGTAATTCGTCGATTCGAGGTAGCTCCGATTCGGAAACAGAGGGTCTGCGAAGACAAGCCTATACTTAAAAGTAAATTCTCATTTTTTAATCCTCGAATGCGTTTACAAATTCTGCTGTATCTTTCTATAGTTTTTACCTTTGATCGATAGTCGTAGAGATAAAACGAAAAGGAAGGAAACTGTACGAGTAGAGATAAATTATCGCTGTTCGATGAAATTGTTTAATTCGTCCGATCCGAGACGACCGTATAATATCGTCGTATTTACGTATCGATAAAATTAGATTTATGTTTTGCGAGATTGCAATGTTTGAGAAACGATAATCCACGACCTCAATCTCCGTATTAAATCTCGGGAATGTAACAACAAACGTGCTTAACAACGATTCTAATCGAAGATAAGGGAAACACCGTCGTCGCGACGAAGTAAACACGAACGAGGAACTACGTGAATTAATCGGATTTTCCCTTCCTTTTATTTATAGAACAGGGAGTTACAAATCATGCGGCGTCTCGAGCACTGCAACATTGTAAAACTGAAATACTTCTTCTACTCCAGTGGCGATAAGGTAACTATTTATTAAGATTCTTTTTAACGATAATTCCGTACACTCGATTGAAATTTTGAACGTTGAAGCAATTATTGTTGGACGTACGATCTACTCCATAAGAAAGTGGATTTTTCTTTTCACACAATGTTTTTTATTCGAACGTTTCTTGCGTCACGCAAATTATTTCCCTTGATTCTTTCTCTCTCTCTTTTTTTTTTCTTCTTTTTCTTCGATTATACTCACGATATACAGATATTACCTAAAAGTATTTGGATAGTAACAAAATTTAACCGTACAGCGATATATCTGAGTTAATTACGAAAGAATTGAGGAGTACAAAGGAAGAATATGATGTCGTATTTTGTATCTTTTTTTTTTTACAGGGAAGCAGTTTTAAAATTCGCTCAATCCTTAAAATTGTCGCTTAAAATTCGCTTAAAATTGTCTTTTTTAGACGATTGATCCTCGAAGCTAAACGAGATTTTTTATCCTCTTCAAAATTTTTTAAACATCACGTTAAAATATCGTTTGCTTTAATAATTACGTATAATTTTGTCGAACATTTTGAGAAAACAAAAAAAAAAGAAAAACAAATTTAATTGATTTTTGAGCCGCAGTTTGCTACTGTTCGAATACTTTTGGAATTAAATGCAGTAGAGCGATACTTCTGATTTCTCTCGAATGATACACAATGATACAAAACGCCAAGTATTCATTGTTAGTTTAATGCATGCGACGTTGTTGTGTTATTTTGTAGAACATCTTAAACGCAACTAATCCAGTTTTTCATGTGGACGTAAGTGAACAAGAGAGTACCCAGTAGTTTTGACGGAGAGGTCCTTTTTTTGAGAGAATTTAGGCAGTTCCGCTTACACGTAGACAGATTAACGACAAAAAAACGATAACACGTTTTTGTTGTTATGTGTCAGCCGCGAACATCGTAGAACACTAAATACGAAGTCTATAGCCTGAGTCAAAGAACTTCGTTGCTCAAGGCCGCCAGCCCCGTCACCAATCATATTGGAAACTCTACCCTCACCCCTACGAATCATAGTTTGGTTCCACGTGTGTTGCACAGTGTCAATTATTTCTGGAATTTTATTTTTTCTAAATAGACTGATTTTATATAGAGATGCAGTACGATGCAAATGTTTTAGGCCATCAATGATAGCGAGCTTTATTCAATCATTATATTTATCAATCGTATTTTTAGAAAATATTTACGAGCGAGGAAGGAACATTAGAAAATTAGAAAATTGTGTCCAGTTATTGCCTAAATGTTATAAAACGCGTGTTTAGATAGATTTTAGATGAGCTATCAATCAGAACGGAGGAAACGAAAAATGCGATTTATTTGAAATACTGAAAACAAAATATCGAATAGTAGAAAATAAATTTCAATGATTGTTGAAAAATTATTCGACAAGATCTAAGAAACAGTGAAATACCGTTATTATGTTTTTAAACAAATTACCAGTAATTTTTTAATCGAACGTCTGCTTTATGAAGTAGACGACAAATCTAAAGTGACACCGAGAAATAAAAAAATATAAAAAATTGTTGTTCGATGGGTGGCCTAAAATTTTCGCACGGTACTTTATAATCGTTGTTCTTGTTTTTTCTTAACTTTGAGTAGTGGAGTGTATCCTTGAGTGACTATATTTTTGATTCAAGCTGTAGTAGCTAACGCAGCTTGACTAGTTATAGAAAATAATCTTCTGGAGTTGCGTGTGCACGGTTCAAAGGCACTTCGCGTAATTCGTCATGTAAAATTCATGCTGATCGATTTTCTACGATGAAACAAGCAACTAAGCCGTGCAAAAGAATTTACTCTCGAGTCGCGTGTGCCTTTGAAACGGTACACCTTCGTATGTCGATGGTGTAGATTCGTACTAACAAAAGACTTTGCGGATTTCTTTTAGAAGGACGAGGTTTATCTGAACCTAGTGTTGGAATACATACCTGAAACAGTGTATAAAGTCGCTCGGCATTATAACAAAAGCAAGCAAACCATACCGATAAATTTCATTAAGGTAAGCTGAAAATTACAATAATAATCGTTGAACCACTACCGCAAGAGGTTTTATACATGACGTAATAATTTCAAATAGAATACAGCATAATTCTCAATTTGTTGAAAAATAAATAACCAAGACATCTTTAATTCAAAAATATCATTATCTTTAATCAACCAGCTTTAATATACCAGCTCATACATATAATACGAACTCGTTTCATTCTACAGAACGACGTGTCATAGATTGCAAAATTACTCGATCTTACATATAATCATATGACATACAATAATTATCCATAATTATCGACAGACGCAATTAAACCGTAGACCAACTAAAGCTTTCCTCGTATTCGATTCATCAGTCGCTATAATCGGAACATTTTTAATTTCACATTAATAACATTCTAATATCATTTTTTGTGATATATTTCCAGTTGTACATGTACCAACTGTTCCGCTCTCTGGCATACATCCACTCGCTGGGGATCTGTCACAGGGACATCAAGCCACAGAATCTACTCCTGGACCCAGAATCCGGTGTCTTGAAGCTCTGTGATTTTGGTTCTGCTAAACATCTGGTCAAAGGAGAGCCTAATGTGTCTTACATCTGTAGTCGTTATTATCGCGCACCCGAATTAATCTTTGGTGCTATCGATTATACCACGAAGATTGGTACGATTACTTATGTATTATTTTTATTGTTAACATCATTCAATTCTAGTTAATTCATTGAATGGTGTACTGTAGACTGTTTCATGTGCCTAGCAGAATACCAGTTTGGTTAATTGTAAATAAAAGGTTGTTTAACCTTCTTTGAACGTTCGAATTTTATCAGCTTAAACTACGTATTTTGAAGGTATTTTAGTAAATTTTTATAAAATCTCTTACTTGTTCGATACGTACGAAAATCATTCCAAATTTGAAAGATATTGGAGCGTGTAAAAACGTAGGCTATACACGATATGTACAAGCGCGCAAAATATCCAAAGTAAAGCAGATTGCTATAATAGAATTCTGGATATTTGAAAGTTCGAAAGTCACAATGTGGAACGTCAAAACTATCCGACAGCCGCAGCGTGAAACGTTAAAGGCAATGCGTATCGTAACAGAAAATCAAGAAGACGACTTTACCTATATCCGGGATATTGATTAAATAGAAAGGACAGCAGCCAGTCGTTTCCGTAGCCTCGACTCGTACAGATCTAAATACATCGTACGTGTAGAATTGTATAGAATGTATATAGAATGTACGTAGCATGGACAAAGAATCATGCAAGAGGAACAGAATCGACCCCGTAACAGTATTTGCGGTTCTATTTAAGTTCCGTTTTTTTAGTCATGCTTATGAAAGTATAAATTTGCATAAACATCCGCAGTCTATTTATTACGTTAAAGATTGAAAGATTGGCTGGCAATGCGTCAAGGCACTTTACTTATATGAATATGATAAACTAGAAAGAAATATGGCACACAAAATATATATAAAATAAATATAAAATATAAAATACAGGAAAAGGGCGGGACAGAAAATAGAAAGATTTATTCTTTTCTTTCGTTTATATGTCTAATTAAAAAGTTTTATCGTGTTTACAGATGTATGGAGCGCAGGCTGTGTGGTAGCGGAATTGTTGCTCGGCCAACCGATATTTCCCGGAGATAGTGGCGTGGATCAACTGGTCGAGATCATCAAGGTGCTCGGCACACCTACACGCGACCAGATACGTGAGATGAATCCCAACTATACCGAGTTCAAATTTCCACAGATTAAGGCGCACCCGTGGCAAAAGGTAGCCTATCATCTGATCTACTCGTTGTATTATGCGCTCTTTGTGCGCAATACGTTAGACTGTCGAGACGGGTTTTCGTGTAGCTCGTCTAATTTCGTAACTGCGTACTGCGTACATGTTTGGCGGTTTCGTGACTAACGGGGGAAACAGATGATCTGGTGTGCTCTGATTTCAATGATTTAGAGAATTTATAAGAATAGTAGGTCTACCGAGAAACAACATCGTTTGCATAGATATTCGGTGATTTGCCAAATGTTATTTTCGTTAGAAATTATATCTCGCAGGAGTAAAGATATTTCATTTAAAATTGAAATATTTAATGTCTATGCAAACGTAAAACTAGCGTAGAGAAAGAGAAAAACGTAATATCTAAATCAGTGCACGCTCTTCACATGATCCCTTTGCAAGGGAAACATTATTGCGTTAATAAGGTTTCTTGTGATCACATTGTGTGAAAAAAATTGCAAAGAATAGCGATGGAATCGTTGAAGGGTAAGGTCTTGTTCCGCAGTCTTGTTCCTTCTAACTAACAAATCGGCTCTAATCACATTCATCAACACATGGTTACTCGTGGTTACAGTTTATGCTTCAACGAATGAGTGGACTAAAGTGTTCCACGGAGCACCAAAAGATTAGAGTAAGTGGTCCCCTGTTCAAAAAGCAATGTGTCTTTATCATTTACTGGCTGGCAAATATTCCTTTTTTTTCTCTCTAGCCCGTGATATTACTAACCAGTATAACCAACATTTTCAGCATCTGAAACGGTAAGAAATAAGCTGGATACGATGCTCAGTTACCGCTGTGTCGAACGGAGGACGACGAGCCTCGACGATTGAAAAAAACCACCTTCATTTCGATTCTTCGCATCACAAATCGCTCGACGTGCATCTTTTCTCGAACTCATGTGTAATATCCATTTTTCTATCTCATAATCGTCATCATCATAATCATCGTCATCATCATCATCATCATCATCATCATCATCATCATCATCATCATCATCATCATCCACGTTACTAACTTTTTAAATAGAAACAGATCTGTTCAAAATCTCGGTGTATCACTTACTCTAATGTTCTGGTGGTGAACAAAAATATTTTTCACTGACTTGAAAATGGTATGCAGTTATTCTTTTCTTTTTTTTTCTTTTTTTTTCCTTTTCTTTCCATTTCATTTCTTTTCTTTCCTCTCTTGTACATTGTAAAGAGCGACAACAGACTGTCTGCGAAACCAACTTACCGTTTGTAAGATCTAAATTTATCATCTCTTTCATTCTCACGCACTGCTTTTGTGCCTGCCGAGTATCTTAATGATACGATTTTTATGGATCGTTAATTTCATGTATCGAACGATCTTCCTCTGTACGAATTATATTCTCCTGGAGTAAACACATTTTATTAGAGAACAGATAAAAAGCAGTGAACATCGAATGAATCTGACTTCGCCTCCCGAACGGTCAGCTCCTCGGGTGGATAAACTTTTATACGAGAACAAATACCAAAACCGAAGCGGTTCATCACTACTAATATCGATTGTAATATACCTAATATACACCGATCAGATACGAAACTTCAAACGAACTTATAAGCGGAACGTATTGCTGCCGTTTTTTTATTGCTTTGTGGTATAGGATTTCGTTCAGTTTGTGTTGCTATGCGATTTCTTATGGTGGAGGTGAAAAGTTTTTTTTTAAGTCAAGGCTACTTCCTGATCATCCACTTTTTCGCTATAAATCTCTCATAAAAATATACATTTGCATGAACACGCACAATCTAATAGTGAGTATATTGAGACTACGTAACCCTGAACAGACGAACAAAATTTCTTGCCTCTACTGTAAAATCCTCGCTACTGTAAAAAGTGGGCAAATCCCGAGGAATAATTTTTTCTTTCTTAACGAACCTTCGTCCAGTAACAGAAATTAACATCGAGAAACAAGATCATCTTGAGATTTCTCCTTGTTAGCCACAGATTAACCATGAAAATTTTACCAGGACAGATCGAAACTAACGACGACGATGATTACAGGTGTTCAGGGCACGCACACCCCCGGAAGCGATGGAGTTGGTCGCTGGACTTTTGGAGTACACGCCATCCGGCCGGATCACACCGTTGGAAGCGTGCGCTCATCCGTTTTTCGACGAACTTCGGGAGCAGGGGACGCGATTACCAAATGGGCGAGAGCTTCCCCCTTTGTTTAACTTTACAGAGTACGAGCTACGAATTCAACCGTCGCTAAACTCGATCCTAAAACCGAAGTACATGCAGACTTCGGAAAATCCTGGAGGCCAGTCGGAACCGGTCGCGGGGAGTAGCGGTAACTCTAGTGATAATAACGTGAACACCAACACGCTGTCCTCTTCAAAGAACACAGACCCCGGCCAGTCGAACATGGCTTAAGCTGCTTTCTATTTTTAACGTTTAATTAAACAACAAACGATAGAAAACACGGCGAGAGAGTGAGAAAGAGAGAGGGAGAGGGAGAAAGGGAAAGAGAGAATGAGAGAAGGAGAAAAAGAGAGATATAACGATAGAAGGAGAGGGAGCGAGAGTGAAAAAGAAAGGAAAAGCCAAGAATTCGCGTGTTAGAAACTAGCCTTAAAAGAAACGAAAAAAGAAAAAAATTCAAGTACGGTATAGCAAGGACGAAAAAAAAAAAAGAATAGAAGGAAGATTGATATTCTTCTGAGGAGGATGTCCATAGACGATATAACATACACATAACACAAAGAATCCCCAATTGTAAATTTTTTTGAACTCTATGCAAATGGCGATACCAGTGTGGTATTTTAAGCTTTGTTCGCTTGAAACACGAACGACGAAATATTATAGGATTATTGAATAAAGAAGATGAATAGTTCCCCTCTTTATAACAATTTTGCCTGAGGACACCTCGAATTCTGAGTGGCGTGTGCGAACGCTTGATTGCCACCTTATTGCCAAAAACAGCATAACAGACAATTCAATTCAATGTATATATATGTTATAGGAACTGGCTCGTAACCTCTTTTAATTGATAATTGCTATAAACAAAGAAAGAAAGAAACAAAACAACAAAAAAAAAAAAAAAGAAAGATAATAACGAACGCGAACTTTTTCTAGTTGAAGACAAACCAAACGATGTGTAATCTATGATACACTATGTCTAGTAGCGCGTTACGTTGCTTGCCTCGTCGTCATCTCATAATTCGACAACACACACACACGCACACACACGCGCGCGCGCGCGCGCATACACACACAAACAGATACACGATCATCGCGATTATTAAAGAGATACAAGAGCCACCTGCCTTTTGACACGGGCTTCGACAAATTTTAGTGATTCAATGAGAAAGAGATCGCTAGATTCTCAGCTTTCGCGAAGAACAGTATGGATAGGAACCGAGACTCGGACGTTTCCTCTTGAATGCGTAACAACGAACTGGAAAAAGGGAAATGACGATTACAATACTTATCATTATATTGTATTAAAGAACACGCATGTTACATAGATAATATTCTTATTGTGTTCAAGATTCAAGCGCCGATCGATGCTGTCGCAACTGATAGGGAAATTTTCACGCGGAGAATGTCACGATTGAACACCAAACACACACACATAAACACACACGTTAGTAATTTGCGTGCACAATCTCTATTTATCGTAAGACGAATTTCCGCGACGTGAGACATGCTGCGTATACCAGCACCATAATTAGCAGATGAAAAAGGAGAAAAATATGTCGGAATACGATCCTCTATTCAATGAATGAATCAACTCGATTTAGTCGTCGCGCGTTTATCATTATATATTTCTGTCGTTGGTCTTACCGAACCCTCGGCTTCACCGAGCGATATTTTTCACCAGACGCGACAAAGCTCTGCGCATCAGAGAGCGATTTTCTTTTTAAATGGCCACAAATTGTTTTTTCTTACGCCTGAAGTGCTTTAGTTTTTCGACAAATTTCGAATGTCCTCTTCTTTTTTCTGTATCAGCGTGTGAACGACAGACGGATAAAAAAGTAAGAACAAGATTTGTAAGCAAATTATGAAGTTATCCTTTCGTGCGCATCACTTAGCATACTTTATATGCCCGCGATAGAGAAAGCGCAGTCGTACGAGGCCTCTGAATTTCTTCGATCGAGATTGTTGAACCTTTTTTAATATCTAGATCGCTGTCTCGTCTATGGTAGTCTTGGAGAATTGTAAGATGAAAGAAGAGGTGTACGAAGGAAATTTGTGCATTTTGCGTGATGAATTTCAATTCTGCGGAACGGTAACAAAACGAAAGAAAAGAACCCCTGAACCCTTCCGGGCATGTCGCGCGTGACCTAGCCGCCATTTTGCACGTTTCTACATATCATATCGCGCCGCAAGAAATCAGAAAAGAGAGGCTGCCGATGAAAGTCCATACCGAACGATCATTTAGTTCCTTTCTTTTTTCCTTTTTTTTTCCTTTTAAAGAGAGGGAAAAGACGAACGTTGATTAAAAGAACAGGGAAAACGAAAAAGAAAGAAAGAAAATAGAATGGTAGCAGAGTGAGAACGTGGGTGGAAGTATGAGTGGGAGAGTGAAAGGGACAGCAAGCGAGTGAGAATGGGAGAGAAAGAGAAATGCTAAGACATTTGTTTCAGAGTTTTAACGAACGTTGATATGATGTAGATTACGTTTTTAAACAATTAACACGGACAGCTTCCTTCATTACTAGCTGAACAGTTAGGTGAATTCATCGATTTCGTTTTTCCTCTAGTCTAAACGAAAACGGAGGGAAGTACATGAGATTTTTGATACACGATCATGAAAATTACGAAGACGAGTCTTTGCGTTCTGACGACCGAAGGATAATTTCTCGTTTTTGCGTTGAAAAAGAAAAAACAGGATGTTCAGATATGTGTCGATCGTGGCACTTTTAATAATGGTGGTATCTTTCCAGCACTTACTCGCACATAAATCCATACGCATTAAGTATATGCTAACATAATGGTCGCCTCTTCATTTTTTGTTTAAAATTATACAATGTATTATTTAGATAATTATATAATGATTCGTTTCTTTCAAAGTTTATGAACTTCGTCACAAAAAATTCTTTGATCACAAAAAATTCCAAGCGTACATTGGAGATTCCATAGGCGCCATTAGTTTTGCGTTTGCTTAATAATCGAGCCATCATTTTTCCGCCGTGAGACAACGGATCCCTTGAAAGAAACATTAGGCAAGCTATATAGCTGTCGAGGACACTTCAGAGAAGCTCGAACAGATTACATAAGCATGCGATATAGTTTTCATATATGATTGAAAAGAAGAAATATGTAATTATTGTAGATTTAAATTATTTATATGTTCAGGCAGCAGCTGGCTTGATGTATCTTCGTTCTCCTTGTCAACCGACATCTTGAAAAAAAGGAGACGTGATATCCGTGCGTAAAAACAAGAGGAAGAGTTATCGACCGAACAGGTTCAAACGGAGATTATTAATTTTGATCTTCCCGACTGATGAGAAACCGAAAAATGGTCACGAATCTAACTGTGAAAGGTAGAACAAAATAAAATAGATAAAGAGGAAACAAGAGTAAAAAAGACGAATGTGAAAAATTCATGGACAACCTGAAGTATAAATTGTTGGTTAATTGTCGTGATTATTCGATTAATAAAGAAATTCATCGATTTAGTTCTAATCCAGTCTTTCACGTGTTCTGCGATTTTGCGTGCTTTGAACATTATTTTGTTACCAGTTAGAGAAGGCAGAAAGTTAATTCATAGTCTGAGAAGAAGGAAGATATGATTATCATGATATGAGAATCGTATATGATTAAAGGGATGAAATCCACGTTAAATTAGGTGAATTAAATTGTATTCCGTGCAATTACTAGTGAATGGACACCGACATTTCCTTATTTTGCCTCGTTTTCTTTTTTTTTTTGCTTCTTTCGAGAGACTCTAGCGTTATTCGATTACAAACATACACGCAAACATACATTACACAAACATTTGCAAAATGTAGGGAAATCATCAGGTGAGGGAAGAGCCCATGTAAAATACTGAAAGTCTATATATATAAATACTTACATATATGTGTGTGTATATAATATACATATACATACGTATAGGTATATACATATGATACGTGCATACGATTCAATTACGTATATGTGTGTACATCTATATAAATATGTAGATTAATTTTTAACGATAGCAGTTAACGATATTGCTGCATTGTTGTAAAGAGAGAAAGACGAGCTGAATGGAAGATGCGCGTGAGAGTGTGAAAGAGATGGGAGCAAGTGAAAGTGACATGGAGGGAAACGCGATTTAGACGGAGAGAAAGGGAAAAAAAAATGATTAATTGACTCTTCGAGAACAACTATATTCGTCGTTTGCCTGACATTTTCATCACCGTTACCACTACAGAGACCACCAGTTTTTTGTTCTTTTCTTTGTCTTCTTATTACTATCATCATGTCGCACCGTTTCGAATCACCTAGTAAATAAATTGTAATAATTGTGTAAAGAAAACAAATTAATAAAGTAATTTAATATGTATATATATGCATATATGTATGCGTGTGTGGTGTGCATATGTATATACGTGAGAAAAAGGGAGCGAGAGAGAAAGAGAAAAAAAGAAGTTAACTCGCAAGAGGTATACGTATATTTAATCGCTGCTGTACCGATCGAGCGAGATTTAGCGATGGCTTTCTGTCGTTAATTAAAGCCACGAATCAAATATTTTGCGTTCGATTCGATGCTTTGGACGAATCACAAATATCATAAATCTATGATATCCTTATCAAGTGTCTCTGTGGAACAGAAATGATTATTTGATCATGTATGAAGAATTAGAAACCTCCTTTGAGAACCACTGAGCTTCGAACATGGAATTAGAGATTATCGTCATGGGCTATCCCTGATGCTCCAGTAGCTACTTCTATTTGCAAAAAAAAAAAGCTACTATTTTTCCGCTGATTCCACGGAAATTCCAAGATGGACCATTAATCGTTCGTATTATTCACGAGAAACAAAAAAAATTAAGTCGAGAATTCTATTCGAATTGCACGTTTTGAACGATCGTGGCTAAAGTAGCGTAGTTAAGCACTGTATATGTCCGATATTGTACGCTTGATGAACAGCAAACGCTTGAATTGCGATGAATTGTAGTTTATTGTTACGATTAGACTGCGGATTTTTATGCATTCCTACAGAGTTTTAAAGATACAAAGAGATGCACAGAATGCATATAATGTACCGAAATATATAAAGCATTCAAAGTAGTAAACTCGTTGTAATTTTTAATGGGTAAAACGAATCTCTATTTAAGTTTTATTCTTTTGTTTGTGTCCACGAAAAAGAAAACAAGCTTGCATAAAAGTTGCAGTCTAGTTACGATCATTTCCGATTTCGTACCGTTTCGTTTTAGTTCTTCGTATCGTACGAACTATGACGGTGGTGAGTAATCGATTTAAAAGCAAAACGAGGGGAAGAAACTCTGTATCTGTAAATTCATTTCACTGCGGAGTGTATATATATATACATATATATATATATATATATATATATATATATATATATATATATATATATATATATATATATATATATATATGTGTGTGTGTGTGTGTGTGTGTATATGTATATGTGTGTGTATATATATATATATATATATATATATATATATATATATATATATATATATATATATATATATATATATATATATATATATATATATATATATATATATATATATATATATATATATATATTACGATATTTTTAAGAACAAGTATGTTTTTAAATTATAATAGTGATTAATTTAATACGAAATTCGTCAATAAATAAACGAATTATATTTGCTTCCGTTTTCGATTGGTTCGAGTGGATGGTAAACAAAAAAAAAAAAACTGTATTCTTTTTTTACGAGTAATTTCGTTTCTACACGAATGTAAAGTTTGAACGAACGACGCAATAAAAATTTCGTATTAAACTTCACGTGTTATAGGCTCAATGTTATCAGTACTCTTTGTAATCCTGGGAAACTAATCTCATTTTCTAACGTGTCTCTTACGTTTATCGTGTAACATCTTCTTTTGTTACAAATAATTACAAGTCGAATTAAAATGGCAAACAGCTGTACGATATAATTTCCGATTATTAACAATCTCATTGATAAACGTGGCACCATCGTTCGAACATTTCATCGAATCTATTTTCGAGTATTTTTTATTAGTAAGCATTTTTTCGTATGATTTCCGATACATGCGACTAATTTAAGAGGCTGATCAACTAATTTACACGATTCCAAAATCCAAATTCCAATATTTGGTCGGTTCTGTAATATCTTTGAAGAAACGACTAAGTTGTACCTATCACGCTCTAACAGGAAAATAGTCTATCGCAAGACCCGAGCTTGTACTTCATTCTAAACGACAACTGTTCTAGACGTTCCACTTTCTCTGGTCCATCTTCGAAACGTACTAGTAGATTCCTGATTCGTACTAGTAGAACTAAAATAGTTAAGACTTTAATCAGCACGCATCCCTTTTCCGATCTCGATCACGAACAGTCGTGCATGTACATAAGGATGAAATTGAGTCCCTATTTTACGTCGTTTAACTCTCAATTGGTACGATTGGGATATAGGTGACCAATGATAGCTTGGATCGAGTGGCTTCATTATAAAGCACTTTGTCTTAATTTCTATTCTATGTTTTACACGACATTTATTGCGTAAAATACGAAATATAAACGAACTCAGACGTTTTGGTTAACAAACGAATTTTATACTGTGGTAAAGATATCGATGAATGTTGCGGAATTTTTTCGAATTTGTTCGTGGTTCGATATTACGAAACAATTAGGTTTGAACACAATAAATTAAAATTTAATTTCACTAAGGAAAAGTGACCTAACTGAAAAATCCAAACTATTATCGGGCTCGTTCGAGACTCAACAGTATCGATCGAGAGTTAGCATAACGCTTTTTTTAACGACAATCGAGAGGAAAAGGTGAACCCGACGAAGCCGAGTCTTCGAGACTTTTTAGTGGAAAATTTTAAAGACGGACCTTACGACACACACACGATCGAATTTTTATAAGCTTTTTACTTTTGCACCACACTGGCGATTCTGTCCGTACCACTTCCACGCGTTTTACCTCCATTAAAGGTAAGAAGCGACGAATCGAGAAGGAATAAGTCGAGGAGAGTAAAAACCATCGCAGTCGATCGATATTTAAAGACACTGCTACTATTTTCGCAGTTAGGGACAGCGATTCCGAGAGATAGGGAGATATTTTTCGCGAATAGAAAAAAAAAGAAAGAAGCAGTGGCAATATAAGTAGTAATGTAACGATAATATCTCTCGTTTCTACGATGTATGTATAGTCAAGGATATAATCGAGACACGTACGTGTTCTCGTACGATTCTTATCCCTCTGAGATCGCCCTTTGTACAAACCTTTGTTTCTCCCGTGTATCCATACGCTTGAAGTACTCGCTTGTAGGAATGTAACCATAGGACATCCTCTTCAGAAGTATATGTACTATAAATATGTATAATCTATATACCTTACTGACCTGCCCAGGAAAGAATCGACCATTAGTTTCTCACCTTCCACGGAGAAAAACGTTCCTTGGCGTGGATCGTCCGCGTTATTCTTGTAAAATTTTTCTTTCCCTTTACTTCCTTTTCCCATCGTATCGAACGATAGCCGAATTCCACGATACTCGGGAAAAGGCCGTTATTCGATTTTCCGAATGAGATCGGCTAACTATTCTCGCGTGGTATTCACGCCAGAATCGAGTTTCATGCGGAAGACTCGTAGGCGATCGTCCTACGCGATTCTCTTCCCCGACTGTATCGCTCTCTATCAAGACTTCCTGTACTTGATTCGATCACGTGGCGAAATTTTAGCGAAAGAATACGACGAACAGGTGTATAGATAGTAGAGACTGTGCGTTAAGACGAGAACGAAACGCGAAGAAAACGACGAGAGTATGATGAGAACGGTGGGACGAGGAAGAGGAGGGACGGGTGCAAACGTACAGTCGGTCGTAGCGTGGAAAGATAATAGTCGTGCAATGACGTCGATCAGAGATCGTACAGTCGTCTGTGAAATGAGTGCTTAACCCATTCCGGTATGGCCATGTACTATAGTCGTATACATAAGCCAAGTATAGTCGCGGATGTGCTTTTGACGAATGTTGACTGTAATCAAAGGTCTCGTCAGACTTCTCATTGACTACAGTTCGCTCTTCTAGGTCTATACGTCGGCCAAGATTACCTTCTATGCTGCCGTCGTTTATAGTCACCATGATGGTCGCTTGTTTCGGGTGACTATAACCTAATCGTATCAAGTACAGAACACGTACCGGCTACGGTGACTTGCACGTGCGACTCGAGACCTTAAGTCGATTATAGTCGCTGATCTGTTATCGGCACGGTGAATGCAACCGTTCACCCTTACGATTATAGTACGGAATTAAAGTCTTTCATCTAAGTTAACTCGTCGGCTATTAAGTCGACGGTCCCTGCGTACTTATATACTTCTTGACTGTAAGCCGATTATAGTCGGCCGCCATTATACGCTTACTTAAGCTGCAAGTTGAGTATAGTCAGCGGTGAAGCGCATATTTAGGACGTTGTTGACTATAGTCATACTCTCGTGCTTTGAATCTCGAGAATTGCGCGCGACGATTATAGTCAGCAAGCCGGTACGCTTTTATATTCGCTTGCCGACTATAGTCGGCCAACCATCGTGAGCACTAACCAATCATTCGTCGATACTATAATAGAACTATAACGACTCAGCGAGCTGTAGAAATCTCGTTTTTACTATACATACTCTGTAAAGTAAGCAGCAAGAGAAAAAAAAACGTCCATAACGCACTATTAATCATCGACAGCACCGTTCACACCAGCGATGAACCGTAAAACGCCATACCGAGAGGGTTACTCGTTACTCACGATTATAATAGGAAAAAATTGTGTTAATATATATATATATATATCATATATATATATATATATATATAGATAATTTGTGAAATGGAGGAAGAAGAGAATCCGCGAACGTACGAAATGTGGTTAGCGTGAGCGATTCGAGGAAACGTGGAGAAGAAAACGAAGCGGAAGAGAAAGGGAGTAGCGTAGTTATTAAAAAAATTAAGACAACTTGCCGATCCGTGAAAGATCATGGCGGGCGAGGAGAAGAGAAGAAAAATGAAAAAGAAAAAAGAAAAAAAGAACGAACGTGTGGCTGTGTGCGAGCAAAACGGAGTGCCTGATGCGTGTGAGCAAAAAGAATACTCGTTCGATGGAGAAATAGAGTGGGGGTTTTGAGGGGGGGGAACGAAACCCAAGCATGTACATACATATACATGTATGTAATGTATAAAATAACAGAGCGCATATATATGAATATGCATATGTATGTATAGGTAATTAAACAGAACGCGGCGACGCTATATGCGATATTAAAGAACAAAAGGAAAAAATGATAAAAAAATCCTGACAGAAAGAAAAATGAAAAAAAAAAAAAAACACTAGCGAACTCTTATTACGATATTGCTATTATTCACGAAGAATTGTCACCGACTTAACTTCGAGTTATTAAAAAAGATGACGAAGAAAATGGAAAAAAAGATATGATAACGATGTTCTCTATGAATCTTGAACGACTCTATACCGACGAATCACGATGATTAAGTAACATCGTTCGCTTCGCTACCGTTCACTTGTCGGATGTTTTCAGTTTTACACGGTTCACACACGAGAATAGTCGATAATCGGTAATCGTAGAAATAAATCAGTGGATGTGTTTTAAGCGAGGATCGAACGCCTCCGTTCCTACGGAGACTCTATGATACTATGATTATTATTATTGTAGATTTTGTGGTTTATTTAACAATAAAACGATAACACGGTTAACAGACACTGCGGTTTCATTCGCGACGGTTCCGCACGATGGACGGTGGAGTAAGTATGAAGCGAATTAAGCTCGAATCGATCTCGATGAAATATTTATTTTACGAAATATTTGTTCACGCATATGACAAATTTGTATGCGTAAGCAGACTCATACATATAAGACTTTGTAAAAGTAATTCGTCATCTTTGAAAGACTTTTTATTCTTAGCGACAATGTCGTTTAGTCAATACGAGTGCTCGGTCGACGAACAAAAATTCGACCTCGAACTTCCACTTCCCTCCAACTTTCGATTTTAACGTAATTTTCAATTTCAAATTTGTCTGATCGAAACGCTTGATTTATTGTCGAACGTAATTCCTCGCGTATCTCTATGCTTAGCCTTCGACTCTTGAACCTGATACTCGTGTTTGATCTGATTTGAGCACAGAGAGAGAATTCGCCGATGAATAGCGCGATAGTTCAGTCGTTAACGCCCTCTGAACGCAAAACGTAACAGCCTTCGGTAATATTAATACAAAATTCCAGTAATATCAATCAGCCCAGAAGAACCTTCCTTATCATCGCGCCACTGACTACTTCGTCTCCGTCCCGTGATTCTATGCACTTCCTGCTACAAAGGTACTGTAGCAGAGGTAGACGATACTTGCCACAGAAATCGACGAACTTGACGTGTTCCACTCTGTTGTTGAAGAACACACCTGGAAAGAAATGATATTTTTACAGATGGAAACACTTGAAAAAGAACGAGTCTTTGTATTATAAAAATCTTTGTTCATTGGCATAAAAGATATAACTGACAAGCGTTTTGCAGAAAGAGTACATGAGAGGTCTTAATTATACGTTAATATATAAGGTGTCCTAAATTATTTAATCTGATCCCTATGAATATTTCTGAAACTATTCATTAAACCGGAGAATGTTTCGAATAACAGTTACGTGGTTCGACGTTAGTAATTGTTTTGTAGGTGGAAACGTAAAAAGCATATTAAGATCAATTTTTCTTTAATGGAATCATATATTTTGCAATAGATTGGTCGATCCATTTTGACATACCCTATAAAAAAATCATTAGTTTAGCAGATATTTTAACTTTTATTTTGTAAAATCTGTCGTATGAAACACAGTGATACTGAAGGTAAAAGATCACGAGTCCTAATATTCGTTGCTTTAGAACGATTAACCTTTGTCCCAACCCAATCTTTTATATAGACAAAATTAACTAAGATATTGACACGCTGTATAAATAAATTTAATCACCAGCGAACGTACCAAGATAAAAAACGCAACGACTGCGTTATCTGTATAATTGAAACAATTTTGAACGCAATAGTATGGATTACTACTGTTAAAAGCATTAACAGACTACAACGGGGCAAATGAAAATCGCTAACAAGCAACGGTTCACGATGTCTTATCGTCAGGCCGATGTACTTGTTTCATGAATTGCAAACGTGAAAACAATCTCGTGGGGAAAGGCGCGATAGAACGGTATATCTATGATACTGTAAGGGATTGTAATAGAAGGAAAATCGATGTCGATGGTGGTAGAGTCGATAGAACTTTGAACTTTGAATCAAGCTTAGTCACTGACCTTTACACTTCGAGTTGACGCAACGATGACCGCTGTTTAGATACTCCACCAGGTTTCTTGGTATACTCTCCCCGTCATATTGGATGTTGTTAGTCATGATAACTCTGGCAGCCAACTCCAGCAGAGACGGAGGATTGTGTGTCATATCCGACACGAATCTTACTACCAACGGATTGTCTCTCAAAGATAACTGGACAAACGAATAAACGAATAATTTAGCGAATAAAATTCCTATAAACCAATGTTTAAGTGGTGGATATTAGGAAGCATCTTTGTTGATGTTTAACCCATCTTCTGCATTCGGTTTTTTTTCGAAACGTGGTACATATATGACAGATTTAGAATATATATATATATATATATATATAGTAAGAGTAAAAAACTAGAACGTAATTGTAGAAGAGCTAGACTAATTTATACTATGTAATTTTTTTAAGTAACTTTATACCACCTCCGTCAGACATTTTAACGTGATGATCTCGGTAGGCAGTGTCCTCAGTCTGTTTTTGTGAAGCAGCAGTGATTTCAAGTTCGTCAACTTTGCTATGGAACTAGGTAGGCTTTCCAGCATGTTGTCACACAATACCAACGCCTGGAGAGACATCAGTTCGCCTAAGGTAGACGGTACTTCTGTCAGTCTGTTGCCTCCCATCGATAACACTTGCAATCTTGAAACAAAATTATTAATCTCTTTATATAATTCCCATGCTAACACAACTATTAACCTAGATAAGTATGTCTCTCATATTTCTGAGAAAAAGATTGCAAGATACCTAATTTTGTGATTTCTTAACATTGTCCATACCGTTTAACGTCCTTTTCAGAGAATCAAAAGCCCTTCTTTTGGAAAGTCAACTAACAGTAATCAAAAATTGGATCGATACATTCAATTTAGAGGTCAAATAAAGGAAAAAATGACATTATTTTGAAAATATCACGAAAAGATTCGGGCGTGTCTAATTTTCCTATATTTTTACCATATTTTTGAAACCTGTCCAAAGTTGGAATACTTTCGTGAGCCACTGTGCTTTAAAATCGAAATATTTAATTAGACGTACATGGTGGCTGAAACATCAGAAATAAACGAACCCAAAAATACCTTTGCAGCTTCCAAACATCTTTACTGATCTCAGTGATTTGGTTGCCACCCAAATACAGGTACTTAAGATCCGTCAAGTCAAAAACCTGCTCCGGAAAATCTGTTAACCTGTTGCCGCTGAGATTCAGTTCTCTGAGTCTCGACAGATTTTGGAAATTCTTCGGTAAGGAATCATTCGTGAAGTTATTGTGCTTGGCTACCAAGCAGGTCAGAGGACAATCCTCGAAGAAGTCGGGCAACCGATGAAGGCCACAATTTGATACGACCAACGAGTTCAAGTTCGTGAATCTGACTATCGACTGTGGAATACTGGTCAGCCGATTCTGATGAAGTAACAAGGTGTCCACATGTTCCGGATTCTTGGCATTGATGAAATGATCGTCTAGTAATTGAGGGTCGAGCATCAAATAGGACAGATCCAGTGTCTTGCTGCCGGAATCCGAGTCGCTCGAGTCCGACGTGTAGTTCTCCATAAACGAAGTTTCACGGGTTTCCGTTCAACTGTGTAGAAAACCTTGGGAAACAGAAGAGAAAGGATGAAACAATTTTTTTAGAGAAAATTGTTCATTCACTCAAAAAAAAAAAAAAAAAAGAAAAAAAGGAATAATTGCAATATAATTGTAGCTGGATTAATTTCTTTATATCTCGAAGGTTGCTTATCATTGCTCTATTTACCTCTATTGTTTTTTTCCTTTTTGAGAAAAATATTAATTCCTTTACTTCTTGTATCGTCATCTTCAAACAACTTTCAAAGAAATAGATCAATTGCAGAATTTCTTCATCAAACAATCGCCGTTTTTTAATTTATCTTACTTACAAAGATATAACGTGTTTATGATAATCACGACGACTCTTCTATACACGGATATGTACATTATATATGCAAATCATTTTATACGCGAAATAAATCGCCTATCTTGCTGCGCGTGTTAATCTAAGCGTAACTACTCTCGATAAAAATTGAAAAAACTTAAGCACGCAAATATAAACAGTGTTTTATATTCCCTTGGTTACGTACTTCGAATCAATAGAAAACATTTAAATGATAAACCGCTAATTTATATCTCACTCTGACCACGAATGATTAACGGGTTTCCAATGGTAAACAGATATTTTTAGATGAGACATCGATGTTAATGTTTCGTTAACTACTTGATCGACCAATAGCGTTTCGTAATTTCGATGATGCATTACTTGAAGAACGGTGACGAGGGAAGCGAATGCATTTATCGGTAATTAGCTTGATTCTTTGAGAGATAAATGTCGTTTTTTTCGAGACGGTGACTCCTTATTTCTTTGACGAAAGTGTTAGAAATCTTTCAGGAGCAAAGTTTCCAGAGTGACTTTATAAAATACAATATACAGAATACGATACTACGTAAAATAAAAATATTGCGAAGCAAACGTTTTGTCTTCTGTATATAATGTACTTGCTTACCTTGAGCGATCAATAAATTTTCGAACTCGATTTTCTCGAAAACTGTTGCATGCAGAATCCGTATAATACCTCTTTCATCTTACTTTCAAAGTTATTTACTTTTCTTTCGACAAATCTCTGTACAGAATCTTTTTGTTTCGTTGTACTGTTCGTCCTGACACGTTTGAAATTAACGCTGACTCTGTTACTTTACGACTAACACATAATCGAAGACGAACAGAAAGCATACCGAAGGGGGTCATATCGTGAACCGTGTGAATCTGTCTTTATCTGTTGCAACCTTCATGATTTCAAAGACCGTGACGAGAGGTCGTGAAACGTTGCGATATTTTGCTTCTATAATACACTGATGACAATTACGAACAATAATTCCGTTAACTTCTGGCAAGTCATCAGATGTTAGAAAATATAAAACATTAAGTAAAACTGTCTTAATAACGCACTTTTCTTATTTTCATTTTCGTTCGAAAAATTATTATTCGAAGAATCATAATTTATCATAAATGTTCCAGGCAAAGGCCATCGATTGTTTTGCGCGAAACGAACTATCTATCGTTACTACGTTACTACGATACGTTGCGAACTACTATCGTTAAAGTACCAATGTAAGAAACGAATTGAGAATCAAAGCTCAGTGTCTTTGATTTTAAAAATTTCGCTCATCTGTTTGTAATCTAAAACGCCTCAACGTCCACTTCGAAAATTTTCCTACGTCAATGAAACGACGATAATAATTTCCTTATCAGATAATTTAAATTCAAATAATTTTAATCGAGAGCTCTTTCATACTTTTAAAAGAGAAAATAGACCTGTCAGCGATCTTCGTGTATAAACGAGTTCGTATCTCGTAGTAGCTTGGTCCTAAGGACTTCACGTGACTTCCGCCATTTTCACGAAGCCATCACATAGTTGTAGGATCAAAATTAATTAACCGCAGAGTCAACTGGTTCGCGTAGCCGTGAATGTTTCGAGTATTCCGATCACACGAAATAACCCTGTCTCAATAATATTCTCTTACCTCGGTGCAATTTCGTCTCTCGTTGAACGTCAGAAAGTTTTCGCCCTTCTACGTTGTTGCAAGATTGTCTCGGTCGTTCACTGTTCCGAGTTCCGTGCCACGCTCGGCCGCGGTTTACAGAGAAACTGGGTTTACGATCGGTTTAAGATGTGTGAGCGCCAGGCACGAGACTAAACTATATCTGGTTTTATCAGTCCTCTTTATAAGTTGTTGCAGAAGCACTTGACATCACCGACCGCGTGTTGATTCGCATGGTAGATGTCGTGGTAACGAGTGAACGACACATTTCAAGAAAATTTGAATTTTTTATTAACTATTAACTCATTAAAGACCAAGCAATGTTTATCATAATGTTATGAATATATAGTGGTGTAAGTTAGACCATTTTCGTTTTTCATAAAACAAGGGATTTTACGTTTATTATTATAAAAAATTATAACAAATTAATATATTTCAAATTATCCACTGTATTTTGTTTAATTGTGAAAACATATTTCGATAGAAAGTAAAGTAAGAATTTAACTACATACAAGAAGAAAGGGATAATACTTTTAAGAGTTGAAATGCGTGATTGGAGATTCAGATTTCCAAAACATTATTGATACTGTAGTATTGCTTCTTTTCAAGAACATTTTTTTGCCAAAGAAACTCTTTATATCTATGTTTATTGTCAGAAAGTCGATCGATAGGTGTAATTTATTTATTAAAATTTATTCGGTATTGAAAAAATTATTTAAATTGAAATATTTATAATGGTAAATTAATCAATCTTTTATCGTTAATTTTACACTTATTACATTTAAATTAAATTATTCTCAATTATACAATATTGATAAGAATATGGTCATCGTATTACACATTCTAGAATGTTTGAAACAATGTTTCTAACATTATAGTAATTTTTATTTCTACATTATTTCAAAGGTTGAAGTAAAATTTGGAAAACGTAAATACAATTGTGCTGGAGGAACTGACAGCTATTGGGTATTAAACACGAAAGCAAAAAATTGCAGGATTCCTTTAATTAAGAATAGGAAGGCAACAGCTTTAATTAATATTACTATCGGCTTATTGCTGAAAGCTATATAAATATATGTATACAAGTACATATATTCAACAATACAAGAGATCGTATAGCATCAAGTTTATAAGTAAGCGAGATTTTGATGTAGAGAATGCACAAATGTAAGTTTAAGTTAAATTATGATTAGATTAGACCTAAATTATGCAAAAGATAGAAGCATGTTGTCACCCTGTAAAAGACTAAATGCACAGGAGACGCCGGTATCATGATGATAACTTTGCCGATTGTTTGTGTGAATTTTTATGGTGACGTTTCTGTCGCCAGATGGAATTGGTTCGATGGAGTCACTAATAACGGCAATACGAAGACATTTTAATTTTATATAATGAATGTAAATAGTTCTACAAACTAATTTCATTACTTTCTGCCTAATATAAATCTGATTTTCCTAACAATTATCACTTACAGTGTATAGTACTGATTTAATTTATTCTATAGGCTTATACATAAAGCCAATATACAGTTTACATATATAATTTACAACTTATTAGTAGCGTCTAAGTAAATTTAAGATATGCATAAACTTTGTACACGTATAACTTTTAAAGTAATGATCTTCATACCTTAAAACTAACATTTTTGGATTTTATTTGTGAAAAGTAAAAATCATATACTATAAAAAGAGAGTCAGAAATTCGATATGTATAAAAGACAAAGTTCAGGAAAAATATATAATTCATATTCATTCATTCATAATAAAAATAATAATTTAAAATTAAGACGAAATATTCGCTTTACTCGAGTGTAACTTTTAACAGCTTATAGATTGCATGTGACTACAATTTCAACGCTGTGAGTACTTTAGGTTAATGATCTCCGTGTTGTAAAACTGGACCTTACTTATTAAAAACTACGAGAAGAAAATTGACGTATTCCCAAATAAGTTTAACCTCAATATTTTTTTAAAGAATGTTAAAATATATCGTGCCTTTGCTGTTATGTTCTGTTCAACCGTGATTGCTTTTTGAGGTTAGAAAAAGACAACAGACTCCATACATTAAAGTGAAAAATATACCAAAACATTTTGTAATTTTAGCAAAATTGAAATTAATTGAAATAATATAAATATGTTTTCATATATTCGTCAAACATCAGTGCTACGTACAATTATTAGAAATGTATACATAAGTACTATTGAGCAGAAGGTTGGTAAATATTGGCAATATGTGGTGAATAATTGTGAAAATGCATTAACACAACCTAGTACTATATCAAAAGAAACATGGGAAAATGTAAGAAAACATATCATAGAATCACAATGCGATCCATCCACTCTTGATTTTGTTATTCTAGACATGTTTCAACATATGAACTATCCGGATGCTGGAATATCTTATTATAAATTTTTAATAGATAATAATTATAAACCTGAAATCCCTGTTATTACTAAATATTTGCAGTTGTATAGCATAAAAAATGGTCCAATATCAGAACCAGATAAAGAATATATTTTAGGTTTGTACAATAATATTAGTAAATTGTATACTTCATTTAATGAACAGCTCAGTAATGCTTTTATTGAATGCTTATGTAAAATGGACATGTGGAAGGAAGCTATTAAAATTATAAAAATACACGAAGAAAATGATAAATATTTGCTTCGAACTGGATATACTAGCTTAATTTCATATTTATTTGATCATAAACAAGAGGAGTTGGCATATGAATATCTCATGCATAGCCTACAAAACAGCTATGGGCCTTATGACAGTGCATATACTACGTATTTAAAATATTGTTTAAAAGAAAAAGACACATTTAATATGAAAATTGAGAAGTTATTTCTAATGTGGAATGCATATGGTATTAAACCTAGTCAAGACATTGCATTTGAATGTATGAATGCATGTATTGAATGTGGTTGGTCTGTCAGTCAAACTGTAATATCAAGGTATAAGATATACAATTATTAATAATAATGGTAATTAGTTTTATTTTTCCGTACCGTTACCCTTTATTATCTTTTACATAGATCAAGGTGTCAGAAGTGTAACGAAGACATTTCACAACAAAGTTTACCTGACGAGGACTACGAGCGTTTATTGCAAGCTACAAAGAAACGTTTGATCTTTAAAGAATTGCATTATGTAACTGAGCCGCGAGAGATACAATCGTTTATAAATTTTATTAATAAAAATAAACCATATGACATAATCGCAGATGGATTAAATATTATGTATGTTGCTAAAAACGGTATCAATAAAGATCTAATATATGAAGTACGTAACTTTAAAACTATCACAGTAGCATAATAAATAATATTAATAAATAATAATAAATAATATTTTAACGATTGCTATCTTTTTATCAATTGAATATGCACGATCGATAAGTAATTAATATTTTGCAGATCAAACGGATTTTCAAATCTTATGAAAAGCAGAATAAAAAGGTATTAATCATTGGAAAAGCACATATGAAGAAGTTTATAGCCAAAATAGGTCTGCAAAGTGTAGATTGTTTCTATGTTAAAAATAGGTATGTATTATAGCTATCTATAATATATTGTTATTTATTCCTTAAACCATAGATTATATTTATATTGTTCCGTTTTTTTAGCTCAAACGATGATTTATTTCTATTATATGCGGCATTTGCAAGTAGAAAAAATGGTAGAATTATTTCTAAGGACTTGATGCGTCAACATATATTTGCTTTGCAAGACATTGAGTTAAATGCTCTCTTTAAAAAATGGCAGTTATCGCATCAGTTTTTTATTGATGTAAAGAAGGGTTTCATGCAGTTAAATTCACTGTTTCCTATTGACGCGATCGTTCAAAAGCAAAATAATAGTTGGCATATACCGTATGTCGCTAATGATAAAATATCTAGAATGAGGCATACATGTACCAATGACTGGCTGTGCTTCAAAATGCATTAATAAAATTATATGTATATATTTTTATAGAAATTTTTAAAATTACATCTATTTTATAAAAATAACTTCTTTTTAAATATATTCACATTTACATAAATATGAAAATATGAATATATTAAACAGGACGGTGTTATGTTTGATACTGCGTAAAATGTTGTCATAATATATATGTATAATGCATTACGTATTTTCTTTTAAGTTTATTTTATAAATATATATATATTATGCGAATTTTGTACTTTTCTTATCTAATTCATTGACAGGATTATGTCGATAACAAAATGTTTCTGTTGTACAAAAATGTACTAGCAGATGGCGCATAATGCGTCATTAGATATAGTTCAATAGAATTCGTGTCATACATTCCAGTTTGTGCTTTTCAATGCAACAGGTGTTACGGTCCGTCGAGTTTTCGTGTGAACTTTTTATTATACGTTGTTGTACGTTTGAATAAGTGTGTACGTATTCTTTGACGTCTTCTCGTCAAAGTGATACACGCTTATTTTCGCTATTACATCCCTTGATCCAAAACGCACATCTTCAAGAAACGATCTTTGGTGCTTGAAGTATATACATATATACGATATTTATATATAGAAAAACAGTCATACTCGTTTCGAGGCAAGTATTTGTTTATTAACCATACAAGAGACAACGCACGTTAATTTACGCACCATCATTTCGATTTTACTGTTTGGTGACAACAGAACGCGAAGTATTTAGGTTATTTGTGATTTAATTGTGATTGTTGACACGTGCGTGAAGCGAACGTGATTTACTTGTAGTTGTCCGTTAACGAGAACGCTTGTTGTCCATCACGCAAAATGCGTGTTCCGTATTATACACTATAAAATACACGCACTAGTTATGTTATTGCACCAACCTACTAGCGAACATAATTATTGTTATTCATTTATTTTTGTTTCACGGCATCGATTGGAAAACTCTTTCGTTAATTTGTTGTCATTACTGTATGCATCACGATGCTGTCCGTTTGGTTACTTTATATTCTCTTTGTTATAATCATTAATATGTATGTATACATAATATTCTCTATATGGTCTTTTGTATCGAATAATGATTGAATGAGGTAATTGTATTTGAAACGAATGTAAGGAAGTGATTTTTACGACAGATTTCGCGAAACGGTGACAGTGATAATCGATAATAGTGTCCTCGGCCGTATCGTGAGAGACATCGCAAGAGAGTACCTATCTTTTCCTGATGTTCGTTTCGCTGCGCCGCCATAGAATATGAAGAATCAGTCGTCTGACAGTTAAAGCGTGATCTTTTTATGGCATACGTGACACATCGGTGATACATATCATTGATACTTCGAACTTAAAATATTTATATTCGTTTTACGTTACGCGTGTTATTTTTCTTTATATTATACAAATATGTTTCCATATCGAAAAGAAGAATATTCTCGATAATTTTGAATAACAATGAGAAATATTGAAAAGCAGTCACGTGACTGTGATGTCGCGGTAGTCGTTCGTTTCGAAAAGGAAGTTGGATAGTACGGTTTAAACGCATTTGCGTACAAATGAGCACGTAAATGAGTGGATTATTTAAACGAGTCAATCAATGTGGTGCATTCATCTTGAAAAGGAGGCGATCCAGCGGGAAACGAATCAGGTTTGTTACGAGTTTCCTGAACGTGTTTGTTACTTTCATTTTTTTGTTTCGATCTAAACTTGAAATGACAATTTGCTAACGACTTCTAAAGGCACGTGTCGTTCACGATTTGCTATTTGAGATACTTTCTATTAAGAGCAATTCATCTTTAAGGATTTATTTAGAAATATACATTTATTCGTTGCGTAGACTAACGTATACACGGTGTCTAATAACATGGCATGATATCGAATTACCACTTCAATTACGACATTTTTAACTCGATATTAAATTCTCAATTCTTGGTAATCAATGATTACGTAATGGAATTCTAGATACGAAAAAGGGAGAGAAAAATCGGTCGACCTTGAAACCTCGATAGCGCCTCTACCTAATAGAAAATCACAAAATAGACATCGATGTAATTAACAATGTCGATAATCTCCGGTTCTAACATCGTAAAAGTGAATGGCCTGGTGTTCGTACTCCGCGGAAACCCGTTTTTGCGCGTGGGTGGCGCAAAAATATTAGAACCTACGCGAGTTTCACGCATTTGGCGCGTTTCAACTTCAACGATCGAACGTCCCTTGGCTTTCGCGTTCTGTGTAGGAAAACGTAGGCACGCTGCGCACCACTATAAGCTCGATTTCAATAATTCGATACATGTCTCGAGTTAACTCTTCCGATACTACTAGTACATTTAGACCTTTATACAGGGTGTTAAAAAAGTGAACCAATGTTTTGATATTCATATGGATGAACGAAGATGCTTTAATATCTGTCACTTTTATTACAAGCATATCCATGTACTTAAACCTTCGAAACATTTTACATTTTCATCCTTGGAAATCGACTACAATATTTAGTCGTAAAATATCACGTATAAACGTAAAGCTTCAAGAACTATCGCGAAAAGTGCTAATAGCGAATTGGATGGTCTAGGGTGTTGCGGGGTGCCTCTTCGAACGCAACTATGGGAGCATTTCCACGAAGAACGACCCGATATTTCGAAACGGCGACTAAAACCTTGGTTATACGACCACTTACTCTTATAATCGTGTTTCGTCGTTTCACGATACGTCGCCATTACGCGTTCCGCCCTCTGCGCGCGTTTGCCCTGCTCCGTTAACGCGGATCTTGAAACCGTATCAGCGAAAATGCGAAGATCCTGTTGTTTTTAAATATTCGCCTGATTGATATTCGGGTTATACGTCCAAATTTACGATCAAAGAACGTTTCTCTACTGTTTTATTTCTTTGTAACCGGAATAACATACTCTGTTAAGCTGAAGAACATATATGGCTATATACAACATCGAGAAATAAAAATTAATATGGATAGCATCGAGAAACGGGGTGAATAGAAAAAATTGGAAATAACTTCGATGTACGAGCGTTGAGATACAGGGGGTTGTTTCCTCGTATTCTCTCGAGTTTCTCGATTATGGGCTAACGTGTGTGTTGTATTTATACACATTGGTGGGAGAGAAAGAAGTGGAAGAGCGCATTGCGGATTGGTAGATATCGCGAGGTATATTGTACCTAAGGGTTAAAGTATTCCTGTAATAGTAATAAGAAATAGTGGAATTTTGACTTGTGATAAGATATCATATTCGTTGTTACTAAAATACGACCATTCCGTTGTATTCGTTGCACATTTTTCTCATCGAAACTATTTTATTCCAACAGAATATTTATTCCATCACACTGTTCATTGCTTTTTTGCTTTTCTCAATATTGTTTCATCAAAATGCGTCATTAGCAGCGAAAGTAATATTATAACGATTCGACGGATGTAACAAACATAATTTAACGACATATTAGATTTTATTCCAAGTAATTTATTTCAGATTCAAATTAGAATTTAAATTTCAATTTTAAATCGTAAGTTTATATTTTCACTCTTGTTCTACGTTATGTTCGTAACTTGAAGTTTCTACCATCTTGTCTTCGAAGTATAATTAACTCATTGGTGCTTGGTAACGTGTAAAGTGCTACACATTAGACATCTATATAAATAATTTACTTGAAAAATGTACAGAACGAGGAGACGAATGGTCGAATGGAGATCAACACCAGTAGGCACACATCTGGATAAGATAAATCTTATCCCACCTACCTGGTTCGTTGACATCTACTACCAACTATCTCTCTTATCAGTCGTATAACGTGTGTAGCTAGTGATAACGTATTCGCAGGCACAATTGCACTATTGTTGTCGGAAGGTTCACGTTTTTTTTTTCACTCACACTATCTACCACTAATACAGCGTGAGGTAATTCACAAATTATTTCATCGAGCTAATTAGTACCAACTAATTCTTTTCATCTCTCTGTTACGTATTTTCGCTGTTCGTACACAATTCTCTCGGTCGATTTATAAAGTCGAACTCATGGAACATCGTTCCTTCTCTCTCGACTTCTCTTTCCATTTCTACGATCTACCACCTACTTCCTGTGATCGCTTAGTTGCCCATGAGATCGCGTTCGCGCAGTTTTCCACTCGATTAGTCGGCCCATTATCGAGATGCAGGTGAATCGCGGTTAATCGCGCGTCATTTCGGAAAAATTTATACGACTCGCGGCCGAGTGCAGACGGTGGCTCGCCTCCCATCGCTTTGTGCATGGGGTGTATACGCCTATGGTGGACCACGCGCCTAAAATCGATTCAGAGAGACACAGACAGGGCATAGACCTTGGTGCGCAGGGTTGATTCGTCGTAACTTGCCGAAACTGTGCGTATTTCCTCGTCTGTATGGTCGACAGATCGGAAATTATACGAAGAGTACATTTTTTGTTTATTTTCTGATTTTAACGTCACTTTACGATTAAACAGGAGAATTCTAATATGCAATGATCGAAAATGAGAGCAACGTGTTAGGTTCAAAGATGTAAGTTTCTTGAAAATAGATAATTACAAGGTAAAGGTACAATTATTAATTTGAAAATTTCGACGACGATGGAAAAGCACGCGTGTAGCTTTAAGATCCAGATGAAAGGGCAATTTTGAGAATATGAAATCGATTGAACTCGAAAATTACTCTATAAAAAATGTGAAACGCGTCTTGTCGTCTTCTTCTTCTGTCGTATCCATGCAATCTTTTTTCTTACGATTCACTGTTTTTTTTTTTTTTTAAAGAAGCGTGCGAGAAATTTACGCGGTGCAGGATCAAGTTAGAGAGAAATTTAAATTCTCCGATAAATTGTATTTTGGGTTTAATACCTGTCTGGAATATTATATAAACTAGAATGTACCACTTTCCTTCGTGAAAAGTGAGTTAAGAGGTTCTGCATATCTAATCACTTCCGTTGAGACAAAATTTACGAGTGCAAATTCCTGTTACTCGGTTGTGTAACTATTCGCGAATTGTAAAAATGCCGGGAAAAAACGGAGCGATATAGAATGCGACACGTTGCCAACAGGAGTAGTTTGGATGTTTTTGAAAAGTTTGTAAGAACGTTTGTTAAGAATCTCGGATTAATATACAGATTTTCAGCGTTCGCGAAAATTAATATTTTTAATAGCGCAGCTTGCTGCAAGTTAATTATATTTCACAAGTTAGTCATTCATTTTTTATGCTCTGTAATCCACTTGGACTATCTGTTTAAAACATCATGTAGACAGAAATAAAGGTCGATGTTTACGTTCAGAAACATTCAAGAAAATTAATTCCATCGAAACTCTCTTATCTTTATACTCGTAACGTCAGAGTTGGCTGCAAGTTTTCGTTTTCCTTCGCTTTCGACGCCGGAAAATTGTCCACGAGGCCGGGGTCGGGTCCAAAAAGTCGACGTCGCGTCGTCGACGACGTGGCGTTGGCGAAATTTCGCCGGTGCACCGTCTCGAAATTTTACGATCGCTCGTAATCGTGGCACGGCCAAATTATTATGGTGGAAATTCCGCGGCACTAGGGCCACTCGACCGAGTTTTCACAATGAGCCCTGACTACGTTGGATACACACCGTCTTTATGGCGGTTAGGTTTATTAGTCGCCGTTTTCACTCGGGGAACTCGGTCCATCTTCAGCGTCGTTTCGACGTCCCTCTGTTTTTCGTTTTAGTCGCAGACTATGTACGGACCGTGGACGTTGTTGGAGCCCGGCGAGCGTTTATGGCGATCTATTATTTTCCACCGGCTTCGTAACAACCCTTTTTTTCCCTCGCCAACTCCGAAGAAATTAAAACCGCGCTTCTAAAAAAGACGAGTTTTCGTATGGGTGCATCCACGTTTTATTCGAATTCTTTTCGAATTATATCGTTCGCGTATGTTTAATTCTGAAAATAGAATTCAGGATACTTGCGTAGAAAATTCGAGTTTTTGTAGTGTGTTTCGTAATTACGTTTTAGTGGCGAGTTGTTTGCGGAAATTAGGTTTAGGATTCAAGGTAGGATACAGAATGCTTGGAATTTGAGAGGAATTTGTAATTGCGATTTAACGTCTTAGAGAGAATTCAGAATTCCCGGGATCGTCTTTTTCTCAAACTTGTATGTTTGTTGTAACATTTGTTTATTCGCAACATCGACGAACAAAACGTACAGGATCGTCGCTATCTGTGCACTACTGTTCATCTGAAATTAACAAATTTAGCAAAAGTGGAATCGACGATCGGTTTGGCCTCGCATTCCGATGAAACGTAGGAGATCGATCGACGTGGTTTTAACGAAACGACGCGCGAGATAGCGACGCACAAACGCCATTTAAATTGCAAGATCTCGCCCGTAGATACGAAAGGGTTGAACGCTTTATGAGAGCAAAACGAACGAAACCTTGAACCATTACATACGTAACCGGGATCGGTTCGGACGCGTTCTTATTTTCAGTTCATTACCACGCGCCAACGCCTCCGTCGTAGTTCACTCTCATAGTAAATAATGCAGCGCGACACCTGGTACACCCTGTACATCATGCTGCGTATGCACGGAAGCGTCGTGTGCACACGTACCAGCGTAATATATGCATAATGTATAGGGTGGTCTGGTGTGTGCCCTGGCGAAATACCTCCATGTTACACGCTGTTCTATATATCACGGTAACCGTACGTTCGTGAGCGCATTTTACCGGGTATGCACCCGTTGTATAGAACGTACGAGGCTCGAGTAGTGCGCGTGTTAGCGCATCAGGCTCTTGGAGCGCGCCTACAGCTATAGAAAGGACTCTCTTTCGTGGGGGCGAAATATGGGATTTCGCTATGGGTGGCTACGGAGCCTTCGCGATTACAGCCAGAAATCTATTGGACAGTTTAGTTTATGTCGATCGTTTCGTACTCGTACGTTCCTTCGTTTCCTCGTGCTTTGACCGGATAGTTTGGAAAAATCGAGCGTACACGCGTGGCAGATATTATCTTGTGACTAATTGGCATAGGTTTCACAGTAATTATCCAATAAGCTCTAGCGGATTTGAAGTTTTTTAAGCTTCGATCTTAATACTTTGATCGGCCACTTGTAGTACGTATGTTACGACTTAATATCTTGATCGTGGATTTCGAAAGAACGAGTCAGTGATATTTGCTTTGATTTCAGGACTCGAGCGTATCGTTTTATCGTCGCAAGCAATCAAGAACGAAATTATCCTGCTAAATAGAATACGACTGCATCACCTATCCGACCTTCGATCACCCTTATCATATCCACCGCGGTTACTTCTAAAAATACTCACAAGGTAAAATGCTGATACCGTTCGTCATTTCGTTTCGTTATGTTTCACATTTCTCTGAAATTGATTCATCGGAACATAAAAAAAAAAAAAAACTACGTTTTGTAGCTATTGTACAAATGGATTATGGACGTTTATGCGCTTATGGGAGACCGAGAAGCACCAACATATACATAAAATATAGAAGAAATCTAAATTAACATACTCTTTACGATATTTCGTTTCCGAAACGTATCTCGTGTCTCTAGCTATATTTATACATTTCAATTTGCATAAACGTCCACACGTGAGTAACGTGTAATATCACTGAACGATCGATTTGGAAGAAAAACGGGACTAAAATTTCAAAAATAAATTCACGATGAAATGAAAAATCAATCGACCTAGCCTACACATAGCCTATACATAATTCATCTACGGTATAGGGTGTCGAATATTTTGCAATTTTCGAACGATCGAAGGCTTCGGTGTCTCGATAATAGAGATAAAACGGCGTAGTTTGGTCAGATAATTCGAGAATAATTCGCAGCCGGCGCCTTAATGGAAAGAGCCCTTGCCCGGTTCTTCGATCCCATAACTTCCGCGGCTAGGAATTCCAGCGATGCTAATTTCATCGTAGGATAGCGGAATTCCAGGGGTTCGGGTCGGACGCGGTTATCATCTGGCGCTATTTCGACCGGGGACATGCGCCGTGCAGTTATATTAACCGCATTTCCGGAAACGTTCGATTGGCCGCGTGGTATCGGAGCAATTCGTGCAATAACGACGAGAGTCGCCGCGTCGGCCAGAGATAATATCGCGAACGATAACGTTCCTCCTCGTTGCAGTTCCATCCTGTTGTTAGATCATCGTTACATTACGCCAGTTTATCGTAATATGGTTCTGGTTGGGGGTTTGGCTTGGATTCGTAACTTTTTGCGTTGATTCACGATGGCTGAGGTTTGTGGAATCGAAGAGAAAGATGTAAGATAACGGTGGCGAAAAAGGAATTTGGAGGTCGAATTTTTGGCGATATCGTTTTCCACATTCCTTTTTCTTTGTCTTTTTTTTCCTTTGTTAAGTCTCGAGACCCGTTTAACCGCTTAACTCTTTGGAGAGAAAGTTTTTAAAACATTTAGCGCAATAATATAATAAGACGAGCGAGATACACTCGAAGTTGAAGAAATGTAGATTGAAATACAGTGAAGTTCCATTCATATGGAATTCTATGTTTCAATAGGTTTTAATAGCGTTGGAAAATTATTAAAAGTTACGGATCATTGATAGTTGTTGTTTGCATCTGAGCAGAAAATGGTCGAGATTGCTTCAGTGGCATCCAAAATTATTTGCAAGCGACGAAACATCATCGAGTAAATATTACTGGCACGTAAGATTATCACGAACGATCGTTATTTTTCAATTAGAAACATCGTATTCGTAATTCCTATGATCGATGATCGCGATAATTTGAGGATTGCGAGGAGCCATTAAGGTTCGTATCATTGACGTTCGAAGCAATTCGAAGGTCCTTGTGGATCATCCACGTGTTTCTCTGGCAGTTAAAACGTTCAAGAATTATTTAGCTTATCGTGATATCGCGATGCGTACGTTATAGGTGAGGTAATCATAATATTATGCAAAAGTAATGTTTAATCGTATCTCGATGTTTGTATAGGTATACCGTCTGCAAAGATGTAAGTACTCGGCTCAATCGTGCAAACAAGAAGCAACGTTGAATTTAGACGAGAAGACGCCTGGTCGAAGGAAACAGTTTGTGAAAATAGTTATTTTTAGAATGTTTAAATAATTAGTACGCTGTCCCGAGTGCTCATGACCAATTAAACTGCCTCGTTCTCCAACAAACGACCACGTTGAAGCGCAACGTAAACCATCATGATCGAGTGGAACAAAAGCACAATGGCGAACAACGACGTACACCACGGAATCATTGTACAATCGTGTGCGTCGCGACATAAGTATGCGACGTTCGCGACGTCGTCGTCGAATGTAAACTCGATTATAAAGCAAGCTATCGTTTCCATCTGTATTCTTCTCGACTACATTCTCGTTCTCGAGCTTGTGTGTACGTTCGGTCTAGTGTGTACGCGTCTATATTTCACGATACGCATTTGTACCACGATATCTTGTACGAGCCAATGTATACACGTACGTGTGTTCTATGGTTGGAAGCCTTTATAGAGCCAGACAAGTCGATTGAATTATAGTAACAAAGTTATCCGTCACTTCGTGCGACGCGGGCTAAGGGCTAAACACTGTGTCTCAACGGGATCTAAACTGATTTTCAGCTTATTTCGAAGAAAGGGATCGCGTCTTAAGCAAGATTGATCGAAATGGAAGAAACCTCCTTCTATCGTACAAGTATCTCGTATAGACAGTTCAGTCTGCTTTTTCGTTACAGTTTCTCCATTTTAATAGAAACTTGAAATTTGAAGCTTTGGTTTAGTTAGAACTTCGAACGATGATCGGGTTGGATATGAGATAATTATTTTATAGAATATACACTCTCGTTCGTGGGTGTTCAGACACCTGCTATTTCCATACGAAGAGCGATCTAACTGAAATCATCAAGGAAACGTTAAATCGATCAGAATTCTATATTATTGGAATACAAACTAGCGAAAAACATGATCCTTCTCAATTTTTCTCACAAATCTAACTATATAATCCTATTATAACGAAAACGTTGAGAATCAAAACGTTATCTCTTAAAGTTCTACTTCTTTTTTCTCACAAATTGTTCAGGTTGTTATTTCGAGTACGATCAAGCAACGGAATCGTCCTGTGATAATTGGGCATATTATTCGACGTGTGTTTCCGTTGTAAATTATAGCGAGGAATGTCTGGTGGGCTGAAGGGGTAGACGATTCGAATGATCGAGTGTCATCGCTGGTCGCAGTTAATTCGGCGCGTGTTAAACAAAAGGTTTAGTCGTTTTGACGACGGTCGTTTGCATTAAGTGGCTTTATCCGACGCGCGCCTACCCCAATCTGTATTTGACTTTGTAATTTCATTTATGGTGAATCGCGTATTCCGGCTGGCTACGGGCAACGCGCGCAAACATTTGCAGCCAGCTTTGAGTTTCGCATCTCGCAGGACCTTCTTTGACCAGCCAACTTCCAATTGAAACTGCTGTGCTCATGAATCTCGTGATTAAACCTCGTGATAAGGACAATTCCTAATTCAGCTCGAACGACACTGATTTTTGTTAGACCTAAACTTCGTCGAATTTCGTGAAATACAGGATAAAAGAAGTTTTATCGCTTTGTTTTCAAATATTTTTTAAACGACATGAGATAGACGGATAGATTTTTTATTAATAGTTTAATTAAGCGTCCCAATTACGCGCAAAACGTGATATTCGTGAAAGGAACAATGCTAGTTGTCAATAAAATTTTTCCTAAGAATTTTACACGTTGCATTATTTAAAAGTTAAAACGAATTATCGTTTTATTCTCAAAAAAGGACGAGAAAAGGTGAGCCCAGGAATTTACTACGTCGTAATTCATAAATATTTCATAAATAATTCACATATATTTTAGACCAACGCCGGTAAGAACGAATAATTACGATAAATCATTTTATTCCGTGTATGCGACCTTCAAGATCTCTGACAGTAAACAGTATTGGAGCAAAAACCAGATTGAAGAGAAAAAAGAGGGCGTCCGTACTTCTAACCGCGACTGATCACGTAATCGCTTGTCTGTGCGCAAAATAGATTGTAAACAGTGGGAATAATTGAATCGATTAAACGTGAAACGATCGAGCGATTAATTAATAACTTCTGGTGTTCGAGCTATCTGAATCACATCTTCGAGTTTCGAACGATACTTTAAAGCGGAAAACTTGCAGGAATAGGAGATTAATTAGACTGAATAATTTTCCGGTGATTTTCACGGTTTAATCTCGGCGGTGGTATTGCTTGCCTCTTAATTGCTTGAAAAAATAGAAAAATGATGTCTCAATATTGTGTATCTAGATCTGCCACGACGTAGGTTATTTTTGTTATTATTTATTCTTCTTTTTACGCATTATCGTACTAATTACGCGGAGAATGACTGCATCTCCTACGTTTTTAGTAAAAAATGATCCCGCTGTAATGATTGTTTCGTTCCAACGCGAGAATTTCGATGAAATTATTAATTTATTAGTTAGTTACCAGTCATTGCCATTTGTTCAATTTGCAAATAAAAATAAAATTCGTCCGAACAAGAATAAAGAGGTGGTCGTTTAAATGCTTTTCGTTTTATTGATAATATTTACAATTAATTCAGCGAATTACGCTACAAATTACATGAATTACATTGCCGGAATTTGTTGTGTTTAAGAGCAAGCCTCGACCATTTATGCCATTGTTGATTATGTGAATCGATGAGCGAGTTCAGCGAATCTCAGTTGATCCAGGCCACATCTGCCAAAGTTTTGGGCAACCACGCATTGGTCGTCGTTTGCAGCTAAACAAGAAAGAATGGAAACGCGTGAAACAAGTGTACGAAAAATCGTCTTATAATTTGCTCGATCGACGTACCACTATAGGCACATTGGTGTACGGTATCACGAATGATGTCCTTCTTCTCACTGTCAGGATATGCCCTGTCGATTTGCTCGTCGATCTTACGTAGATTAATAACGTTGCCATCCATCTAAAATAAGTGGAACATTTTAGAAACGGTTAGTAAGCAAATATGTATATCGAAAAGCGTCGTTTACGACAGATGAAGAAATTAATTTTAAGTAAAGAATTTGCGGCCAGGTAAAATTCGAAATTAATTTAGAGTATTTTTATAATTTTAACATAGAATTTTCAGTGACCGATAATTTTCTGGATCGAGGTTTTTAAAGATTCATAAGGTTGTGTCGCAAGTATCCTGTTCACCTTCATATCTCATATTCAGTTTTTAATTAATATCAATTAATTAATTTACCCACTCCATGGCCTGATCCTACGAGAGATTTCTAAAACTAAATTCCACGCTATAACTGGTTAAGATATAGTTATTCACTGTTCATAAATTAATTGTTACGTCATACTATATCGGATACTGCATATTAATTTTGTATGTTATTCATAGTTCGAATCTTTTATTATACTTTTCGTTGCTAAGAATCCAAGTACTATGCGTTGCTGGAAAGAAGACTAGTGGGATGGCACAGAAGCAAAGAAGAAACTGTTCCGTATCGTTCATCGTCGCACTTTGCTGTGTTGTTTTATCGAATCTATACGAAATAGCTCTTTATGCCAATCTTCGTTTCCAGCAACGTTCTGTGTTTATCCGATAAATTCTCCGTGCTGGACTTTATTAAGTAGAATCAGAGACTGTACGTACCAGACCTATCTTTTGCATCAGACAACCTTCGAAGCATCCTCGTGTTCTTATTCCCTCTGGGCTGGTGTCGCGAATTAAGTTTCCTAGGTCGACTATCGAAACAATATTTTCATTATTATTCATTTTCATTTCTAATGGTTTGTTTAATTCTTTTCCTATAAAAAGTATTTACTTTCAAGCGTAAAAAGTGCTCAGTTCGTTGGTTTCTATTTATTAATAAAATCGTATAGCACCATAAAACATATTAAAATATGTCTATAACGTTGCAACGAGTTTTTACTTACAGATAGTAAGACCCATTTGTTTCAAGCAGGTCTCGGACATCTCATTGGCAGTAACCTAAAATTACGAAAATGAAAAATATTAACTTTCCGAACGTAGCTTAGAGAAACGATGGATTCTGTGATATTATCGAAATTCAGTTTCACAGTATCGTCTACGTTCTTTCTTCTCTATGTTTAGCGTAATCGAGCCCGAGCCACGGAAACTTTAAACCGGTCAAAGACATACCCCGCAACATACGAAGTAAAGTACGCAGAAAACAGCGACGATAGTCTTCATGCTTGCGTTTTTTCAAGATATCGACGCTGAAAGTGACCGTAGAGAAAGAACAGTTACGATAGATGCAAAGTGAACACGAACTACCGCTAGACACGAACTTCTTCGACTGGCTGGTCAGCGTTTCGATCTGCTATTTATACCGTATAGTAAGTGCATAAAAACATAGAGAATTGTTGTTGACAGTGATTCTTACGTAATGTAGGGTTGTATTTTGAGAATCGGAGAAGGATGGGAAAAGGAAAGAAAAAGTGTTTTATCGGCGTGTCACGGCGTAGATCTCTGGCTTCTGACTAGGGAGTAGGGAGTGTCCCTGTATCACCTTCCTGTCAGTGGTTAACGATATCCTGAAATCTTGTGGCGTCTATCTCCTTCCTCTGATGCTTCCATTGGACGGTGGGTGTCTGTATTCGTTTATACATTGTGCATCGTTAAGATGTTTTGGTTAATTTTTTCAGCCAGCACATTTTTTTGCATCTCTACTATGCTCGAGGCAATTTAGCCACGAGCGTGTCTAATGCACGTGAGGTTAGTCGTCGAATGTACGTCGTTACGTTGCGTTGAATCATCGACGAAACAGTCCGTAACTTCCCTACGCTGGTCGACGTTGTAGCTTGTAGACGTCTTCCGTCTGCTGTACCTCTGCCGTCGTGGCTACAGCGCATCCCAGCGATCGGTATAGCGGGTTCGTTTTCGTCGTGTTTCTCCCATGTCGGTGTGGGATTAGGGCGTCGTTATCTTGTGACCACCCCAGCAGAGAAGTTACGATAGGCGGTTGGTTGAATCCAAGTCCATCCAAGAGCCGAATCTAACGACGTCTGTCACTTGTTGGTTTTAGTTGCATCCTTTCTTCTATTGTGGCATCGCTGTCTCGGTCGTGCGGTGCGTAGTCATTAGTTGTAGGGTTGTAACTTGCAAGTTGGAGAATCCGCGTGTTTCTTTGCTGATAAACTCATGTTGAATGCGTCTTTGGACAACCAGCTCGTACAAACTTTGTACGCGTATTGTACAAGATGAGTGTGGAAATCAATACGAACAAATTGGAATTGACGTTTCCCAAATTAAGGAATACAATTATCATTGATGTTTGTTTGCACAGGATACTGTCCTACGGATAAGCGAAACTTTGCAAGTTAAAATTTGGAGTGATTATTTGAATTAAAATATATTTAGTAAATATATTACTAGAGCGTGCTACAGATGACTCGTAGTTTAATAGAAATTGTTATTCTAGGAATCTGTAGCGCTGTTAAGAGCAAGGTGGTCAGCTTAGGTGGTCGCTGGCCTAATTGGATTGCGTTTTAATCAGAAAAATCCCGAAGATTCATTTGAATGTTTTATTTAAACACTGTTTATACTATGAAGAGTGAGGGAAAGAGATAGAGAAATATCTCAATTCTTTATATTGTAGAAATAAGGTAACTTTGGAAAGAATTGATAGAATTATGAAGCATTTACATTGGAAACGATAAGATAAACATAAGCTAATATGTTGTCGCGTTTACAACTATGTTTAGAGATAAGTAAGAACATGGTACATTATCCTCCGTTCATTATATTATGATTATGAAAGATTTTATCTCGACATAAAGAAGTGATACAGTATTAAAAAGTATTTCCTATTAATAATTCTTATTAATCGCTTTTAATTGATTTTTAATTCATGTTTACGTAGGATTAATTTTATCATAGCTCGAACGTTCGACTTGCAACGTCTCCGCCGGTTGTTCTAATGTAGACTGTAATTTCAACAATAATTATATTCCTTACTTTTGAAAACAAATCAAAATTTTGATTTATCCGAATTTCGAGGTGTGCAATTGGCATAAACAAGTTTACGTGAAAATCGATAAATATCTACAAGAAATATTAAATAAAAAAAATGACAATTTGTAATATATTGTTCCAACAAATGGACCTTTTAACAATCAGTTTATACGGTCATTTCCCCGTTCAAAAATACGCTCGAAGTGTTCATCCGGAATATTGATACAGTGAACTGTAAATACTGTAAATACTCCGGTTTTCATTCTACACTTTCACCGTGGAGGAATCATCTGCGGTGATCGTGCAATGTGAAACGGTGTAAATTCGGTTTATACACAAGTCACATCGGCAGTTGTATTTGTCAGAGCTGTTTGGTGCATGGAAATACTTGCGAGAAAGCAAGTATAGGCAACGAAAGTGTCGGTAAACCAACCTCTGGTGATAGAGGAGGAGGTGTCCTTGCAATTTCATAGAAACGCTTCTTCCAGGTATCTGTTTTAGACCAACACGAGTACGAACGAATAATTACGGAAAATTATTTTGTTCCCTGTATGCAACCTCGAAGATCTAGTAATAACCAATAACAGAGCAAAAAAAAAAAACAAGGTTAAAGAAGAAAAAAAAGGCGTTCGTGCACCTGGTCACGAGTGATCACGTACTCGCTTATCGAGTGGACTAAACGTGAGACAAAACACGGCATTACAATTTCTGGTGTTCGAGGTAGCCAGCTCACAGTTGCGATGTATGAAATTTTTAAGCGGAAAGCTTGCAGATGTACAAAATTAATCGGATTGAATAACTTTCTGGCAATTTCCACGGTGCAATTTTAACCTTGGTCTTGTTTGCGTTTTAATTGCTTGAAAAATAAGGAAATAACGTGTCAGCGATGAATGTACACGAGTCCCACAAAGTAGATTATTTGTGTCGTTATTTATTCTCTTTTTTACGCTTGGTTACGTTAATTATAAATACTGCGCGGAGAATGACCTTATCTCGTAGTTTTTCCTGCAGAAAGATCCCGCGATAAAAGGTTTTCCGTTCGAACATGAGAATTTCGATTAAATCGTTAACTTACTAACTTAGTGGCTAGTTATCGACCTTTTTGTTTAACTTTCTACACAGAAAGAAATGTCATCTTAACAAAAGCGAAGAGTACATGCTTTTCGTTTTATTGACAAGTTTTACAATTGATCCGGTTAATCACATGTATCGAGGGGTCTTCAACGTTTGTTGTATTTAAAAAAGTATCTTGACGATTTATGCGATTGTTGATAGCAGTTGACGAGCAGTGAGTTTCAAGTGTTCCAGGCCACATTGGGCGAAGTTTTGAGCAACCAGACACTGGTCGTCGTCCGCAGCTAAATAAGAAAGAATGGAAACGTGTGAAACAACTGGCACTGGTGTGAAAAGTCACGTTATCATTTGTCCGATTAACGTACCATCCTTGGCACATTGGTGTACATTATTGTGAACGATCTCCTTGCTCTCGCCGTCAGGTAATATACTGTCGAGCAGTTCGTCGATCTTCTGTGTGTTAATAACGTTGCCATCCATCTAAAACAGGTGCAATATATTATAGACAATGCTAGTAAGCATACATATCGAAAAATGTCACTTTCGACGAATGAAAAAGGTAACTTAAAGTAAAGAATTCGAGGAGAAGCAAAATTAAAAATTAATTTTCGGTATTTCTACGATTTTATAAAATATAGAATTTTTTCATTGATCTAAAATTTTCTGCATCACAGTTTTGCAAAATTCGTACTCTGTTGTGAAGCAAATATCTTCTTACCTTTATTGATATTCTATATTTAGTTTCTAAAATACGATTATTCACTGTACATAAATTAATTATTACACTACCGTAATGAATCGGATGTAGTAACATGTACTGTTGTACTAGCGGTATATTAATTTTGTATGCTATTTGAGTTTCCTTTTTTTTGTTTATTATACTCTTCATTGGCAGGAACCTAAGTTGTACTTGTTCGATAAATTCTCCATGCTTGACTATGCTAAGTAGAATGAGACTTTACGTACCAGACCCATCTTCTGCATCATACAGGCTTCGAGGCATCCACGTTTTCTCGCTATCTCAGGGCTGTTGTCGTGAACTAAACTTGGGAGATCAGCTATCGAAGAAGTATTTTCTTTATTATTTATTTTCGTTTCGAGCCGTCTATTTAATTCTTTTCTTCGATGGAAAATATTTACGTTGAAACGTAAACAGTACTCGTTTCACTGGTTCCAATTTATTATTAATAAAGTCGTATGGCATCGTAAAATATGTTAAAATGTATCTATATTACTTTTTAACGAGTTTCTACTTACCGATGCTAAGATCCATTTGTTTCAAGCACGACTCGGACATCTCATTGGCAGTAACCTAAAATTACGAAAATGAAAAATATTAACTTTTCGAACGTAGCTTAGAGAAACGATAGATTCCGTGATATTATCGAAATTCAGTTTTACAGAGTCGTCTGCGTTTTCTCTTCTCTACGTTTAGCGTAATCGAGCTTGAGCCACGGAAACTTTAAACCGGTTAAAGACATACCCCGCAACATACGAAGTAAAGCACGCAGAAAACAGCGACGATAGTCTTCATGCTTGCGTTTTTCGTGATATTGATATGCAAAGTGTTTGCAGAAGAAGAGCACATACTTTAACAATACTTTCGATGTGCGAAAGGAACTTATTCGACTGGTTAGTCAGCGTTTCGCCTTGCTATTTATACCTCATAGGTGAATAAGAAGTAGAAGATTGATCGTCGCTGATAATGGCTTTACGTAATTTAATTTCCCGGAAACATAGTAAACATTTACGTGTTTATGAGGTGAATTATTTGCGATTACGATAGATATGTATTGTAATCATTTTTATATATATTTGCAGTTCGTTAAGATACATATCTTTATCGATCACATATCTTCATCCATCTTTATTTCTTTGGGAACGTTCGAATTTGAATATTTGGCAAAACGAAAAGCTTTTCGAGAAGACTAAATTTTATTAAAAATGAATTCTATTACCTTTAAGCTAGACAGAGAAAAATTATTGAGAGATGTTTCGTATTTGACAGGAATATAGGTAGTTTGTCTTTTTCTGATACCTAACTCTAAATTAAGCTAATCGATTTGAATCTTTTTTTTTACTATTAAAATTTTCGTGGAAATCGCCGTCTGATTGCAGCACAATTTTACGAGTCACAACATGCACACGGATGATATTCCACGAAATATTAATTGTGCCATTGATAGGGAAATGAAACAGCAAAAAAAACTTATCGACGTATAACACGTGATCGGTATAAATTCTCTTACCAAGAACAATTCAATGTTACAATAATATGTTTCTATACTTTATACGATTACATTATAAACATTTATTTTGTTATAGTCCCGTTTGTTTTATGGAGCAAGTTGCAAAAACGAATCCACTCTTACAAATGTCGTCCTGTTCTTGCGCTGAAACAATGAAATAGATGTTTATGAAGATATTACGCTGATATTATTGACAACAGTTGCATGCTTTTAATGTCTGTAAAAATAACAAATTCCGACACTAGCCTAGGTTTTGTTTGATTTGATAGCTCCAGTTTTGATAACATCAAAAACTACCTATATTTTAACGATGTCTATTGAAATATAATTTTCATCTCGGAAAGAGAACAACGAAAGAGAATATCAGGCTTAAATATTGACTTTATCGATACCTATTAATTGTAGCTGATCTGAGCTAAGATCAGAGGCGAAAATTAGATGAAAAGGTTTTATTCGAAATGTATATACAATGTACGTATCTGGAATATATCGCAAAGACGTCAAAATACTTGTGAACGTTAGTGTACGCCATGTACGGCTTTTAATCTATGAAAGAGAGTAGGAAAATGTTATCTAAGTATGTAATTTGTAAATAATCGTAGCTTTTTCTTTGTAGTTCCTCGAATAGTTTATTCTATTTATATCTATTTCGTGCGTTAAATATTGTTGATTAAGAATTCTAAAAACGTGCATGTTATTTTCTATTTGCTATTTAATATCGATACGTCGAAGCGGAATTTCGTAAATTCCCAAGAATTTTTCATTTACTTTCTACGACACTCTGTTCTCATTATATGTTTCTATCTGATTATATAATTTCAAATACTATTGATAACAGCAAATGACCGTTCGAATATATTATCTGTGACCGACATTTAAAAAAAAATATTTCCAGGAAAAAGATACTAACGTTATTTTTTTGGTCGATAGTTCACAATTTCATCGGTCGCTATATTAGATTTTCTAATAATTGGCGCTATAGATTGAGTTTTATACTTTGACAAAAAATTCAAACTTACCCTTTTTGCAACATTCGTTCAATGTTTGATTCGTGGCTATAGGGAAATTGTTGCGTTCCGCCGTTTTTAATAAATATTCAAACCGAATGTTCTTGTCTTCCACCTGCAAACATTATGAAATAACAAAAATTTTGTTTGAAATATCGACAAGTCGTTAGATAATTAAAGAATTAAATGATAATCAACGTTTACCATGTGAGCTTTGTCCAGAACGCATGTAATGAAACAACCGAAGTCCAACATGACGTTTTCGAAGTTCTCGCGTGATATATTTTCCTCTTGGAAAATGGCGTCCAACTTTATCAAATCCGCTATAGTCGTTGGTAAAATCATTAGGAATGACAAATATCAAATATATATTATTTTCGTGGACATGAATTATAATAATTTCTCTCTTCTAATCTTTTAAACAGAATCGTACTTGAATTTTATTTACTTGCTATTATTTAATAATTTACCACGTATATGTTTAAATTGATTATATCTTTTAGAATAGAAATGAGAATTATAAAGGAAAATGTAAAATACAGAATTTTCTAAGAAATTAAAAAAGAGAAAAGAATCGCGAAATTATATACAATAAATTATTTAGAAACAAATTATTAGTTATTTTATAATACATACTGTCAGTTAGATTGCTGTGGTGCAAACATTGCCGTATATCCTTTATATTAATGTTTAACATTTTTGTGAATTGTATTAGATTGCTTGCTCGGACGAGTATCTGTAATAGATGGTAATTACTTCAATCGTAATAATTAATTATTTTTTAACGTAGAGTGTATAAAAGTATCATGTTAATTACAAAACTTTTTGGTCCCGTTAATATACAGTTCATTTAATACCCAGTTAATATTAGATACATCTATCATACTTCCAAAAGTTTAGCAGTTCAATGTATTATACAGGGTAGTTGGTAACTGGTGGTACAAGCGGAAAGGAGGTGATACTACGCGAAAAAAGAAGTCGAAAATATAGAATAAAAATTTAAAAATTTAAAAATTTAAAAATTTGAAAATTTAAAAATTTGAAAATTTGAAAATTTAAAAATTTGAAAATTTGAAAATTTTTAAATTTTTAAATTTAAAAATTTAAAAATTTAAAAATTTAAAAATTTGAAAATTTAAAAATTTAAAAATTTGAAAATTTTAAAAATTAAAAAAGTAACGTCAATCGAGACAACGATCTACAGTGAGATCCGTTATAACGAGACGTGATAAAGTGCACGCGTACCAAGCGAAAATTCAAAGTCGATTTTCTCGGAAACAAAGCCTCGAACGAAAAATTTTTATTCTATATTTTCGACTTCTTTTTTCGCGTAGAATCACCCCCTTTCCGCTTATACCATCAGTTACCAACCACCCTGTATATTAAAAATTATTTGCGTGTATTTACATGTATTGTGTAAAAAATTGCAATCCTGTTCATGTTAGCGCTATACAAATATCAGTGTAACAAAATATTTTCATTTCATATTTTAACATTATAATTTTATTTACGCGAAGAGATCTTCTCTCATATTTACAAAGAAACTTACTAAAGAAAGAGAAAGAAAAAGCAGTAAAAAGCAATCGAAAATAACTTATTAAAATATTACGTAATTACATCTACAAACTTTACAAATCTAAAATTGTAGAAATTTTCAATTATTTGTATATTATTATATAAATATTTTACCTACACAAAAATATACCTTGTTGTATGTACTTACGTTTACGGAAAGAACGTAGACAAGAATCGCGAGATATCGTCTCTTTCCCATCTTTCCAAACGATTACAATCTTTTAAAATCACTGTCACGATGTCAACGAGAAATTCAGAAGCTGTTTCTGCGAAAAGGTATGCAAACTGCGCGACTGCAAAGTATCTCTGCTTATATTTATCGTCGACCGTGAAAACGGTGCCCCAGTTGACAAACGTATCGGATTTTAACCAAAATTGTTTTATGCATACGTATCAAAAGTGAGTTAGTCAGCGAAAATGAAGCAACGACGTTCAAGGCAATAAAGAACGACAAGAGAACAAACGAAGTGGTTTTAAACAATGATATAACTTTATTTACTTCAACGGGATGCAGATAAAAGAGGAGAAAGCTGCATGATTTTATCCAAGACGAAGAGAAAAATGAAAATAGAGAAAGAAAGACACAAAGATGGGGATAATTTTGATACTACTGCTTCGAATATTCTGTAATCTTCCAAGTAAGAACATTATTTACGTATCAAAATAACATTCATCGTTCCATTGTTCTGAAATTTGTAAAGATCGAAAGAAAGATTCTAGTACTACTAAAATTTTATTTTATCTCCAATTGATCGTCGCGTAATTCTCAAAGAAAGAGCTTCGAAAGTGGACCAAGATCGTTAAAACTAATCGTAAGATACTAACTCTCACGCTGTTACTATTTTAATTTCACTGATAATTATCGTATTATTTTAACGAAAAAGATATCTTCCACTTAAAATATTCGATGAACTTTCGTCTTTCCTGAAGTCGTGGTTGCTCGGCTTTTCGAAGAGCGATCCATGGGGTTTCGTTAATAAGAATGAGATTAAACGAAGCCGATTCGGGGCATCGTTACTCACGCAAACACCACGGTGGTGGCGGCGGTTGGCTTATGAATAAACACTGCGGCGTTAACGCGTTATGAATAATTAACCTGCACTCGAGACACGGACGCTGTGTGCATTTCAACGTGAAACAGGCCAATGTTTTACGACCACCCGGTATACGTACGATCGCGCGAATGTATGCTTTCGGGATATTTCACGGTGAAAACTGATGCATTGTGATCGTGTATGGAAATTTTTCATCTTGAAAGCAACGAGAGGTTTCATTTACTTTTTATCTTCTTTCTTTCTTTCTTCTTTCGCGATCTTTTACTACATAAAAGAGGCTAAAAAGGTGTAGATACACGAATGCAGAATTTTTGAACTTTTTAATTACGTACAAACTGCGAGTCCGTTATTTATTATTTTCTATCTTATTCGTCTGTAACTCGAATATCTCTATGTTAATAGTCATTTTCTATTACGTATTTTGGTCTGTATTTGTCACTATATTAAAATATTTTAGGAATCGTGCTATACAGTGCGAGTAATTATTATATTTTCACAATATCTCATTTCTGTATATTTGACATTGATTTAATGGATTTCTAATTCGTAGCTTCGAATTTGATCTTTTCCACGCGTTGTAGCTTCCTTTCTCAAGCGACGAATACGACAAAAGAATGAAACAGATTTTTAACATTAATTCCCTATCGTCCCATGAAACGTAATCTGGCAATTTAAAGAATATTTCATTGTATCTTTAAGAAAGTAAACGTATTAAATATCAAAGGTATATTATTCTTTTCTCGCTGTCGTTCTTCATAATCCACGAGATTGTCCATGCTTGACTCACAGCATGCTGTCTAGCGAACGACGAGCAACGATCGCGTTAGCGTAAGCGACTCACGTTGTGAGGCGGTATAATGTAGCCCGTAATGGTCGAAGTTGGCTGGCATACAGGATGGAATAAAGTTACGACGACCTTACGCGACAGCGAAGACACGACACGGAGACACTTTTGCAAATGGTCGGCTTTACGACCGATTACAGACGTCGGATACGTTTTCGATGGAATCACGGATTCGGGTCCGGACCCAAGTGGAATATTAAGTCAGAAATGTAAGTTTCTTGTTCGAATATCGGATGCCCGTGTCCTCGTGATCATCGACCGATAGATCGATCGTGAATCGCGAAATATCGCCAACTAAACGAACTTGAACGAAGAAATTATCGATAACGCGTGCACTGGTTCGCGAAAGTAGAGTCGAACGCTTATCACAGGGAAGTTCGATGACCACATCGTACGCGTCGTAAAATATTTTGAAGTTTCTTAAATTTAATAAATTTGTAAGTTAGAAGAGCGGCTACGTAGAGAAGATTTGATCGGCGAGACAATTTTTATTACGGAAGGATCGTTTATTATTCAGCTGCGTCACTAACGATAAAAAGAATCGACACGCGACACCAATGGTTCGATTAATATTTATGAAGTTGGAGAAGGGAAGGATGCACCACGAGCTGTATCTCTTACATCATTTTATTAAACGTACTACACGTGGTAATTCGAATGATTACAACTTCATAGCCTTCGACGAATGATATTTGGTCGACTGTCTTATTAGTTGAACAACTTCCCTATGTAACAGTCTACGTATTTGTTACCGATGTTGCACTCGTCTGTTTCCCCTTTGGCTATAACAAAGCAAGTAGTTCGAGTTAACAAATATGGACAGCAAATGTGTACGAGCATCATCGATAATAACAATTTCTCAGCAATTAAGAAGCTCTGTTCGCGTTGTCCTTCTGAATATAGCATCTGTTTGATACTTTAAAACTATATCTTTAAACATCCAGGATAGCCGCTCAGGGTCGCTAATTTGTTTGTTCACGATGCTTAGAGAAATTGCTATTAATTTTTCGATTTCTTTGCCAAGTAATTAGAAAAATTCGAAGATTATAAAATCGTCAAGCGTCGATCAGAACTAAACATCGATACTTACTGCCAGCACTGCATTCGTTTGCGATATCCTTCACAAATTTGATATCATCGTCGTTGCCAGCGTGGACGGTTTCTATCATTTTGTACACCGGATCCATATTGAAATCGAAGCCTTTCAACTAGATAAAAAAGATAGAAGAAAAAAAAAACGATTAAAACCATTGGTCGAAGTTAACTGATCGTTCGGTTAACAATACACGTACCACGTTCATTCGTTTCATCACACAGGCTTTCAGGCAACCCATTTTCCTGATGTCAGCGTCAGCTTTCGGTTGCTGGATGTTCGTTGCAGTGTCTGAAACGCGATAATCATAATACATTTCACAACGAATCTAAAAAATCAATTTTTCTTTTATCTAATATTTTTTCCAATATATTTCGTCGAATTAAAAGATTTTTTAAGAGATTTTACCTTCTGCGATGTTAAGCTCGTCGGCGCACGGTTTGATATCCGGCAACAAGTACTCCATGTATTTTCCGATTACGGCGTCCTGATCCATACCGCGCACGATCGTCTGCAAAAAAAGATTATTGATAAAAGCTAAAAAATTATTGTTCGCCGTATGATTGTAAATAACATTGCGACGGTGTATTATAAGAAGACGACGATGTCAAAGAGAAAAGAGTTCGCATGTGGTGAAATTTCATCCATGATAGTCCTTAAGGATTAAAGAATATGTTAATATTAGGCTGTGAATTTATGAAAACTGACATTTTGGAAAATATAGGAATGCAGATGATGGAAAAAGTAGTATCAGTAGTAATATGTTATGCAAAAAGCTTTGTCGCGATTCCTTTGATTTTTAAATACACGTCACATCTGTTCATCGCACCAAGTTCTTTTTTTTTAACGCAATGCGACTGATTGGCGTGAAACGTGCAATATGTTGGCAATCTCCGTTGCTGAATGTCTTGGATTTCGTTCAGTTAAGTTTGCTATTTCACCGCTATTTGTTATCGACCTGTCACTTCGTCTTTCATCTTCCAAGTCTCTGGTGAACTTCATCTGCGTGATCTTCGAGTAATCTTCATCGTTAAACTTTCTAATCCATCTTGCAATAATACGTTTGTTAATGGAATTATCACCATAGACACCACAAATTCATTTCTTTATTTACTCTACACTCTTTTTCCCGGAAATAAAAAACCATGGAATGGCAAAAATGAATACTCTGATCGCCAATTTCGAAGATACAATCTTCTCGATCGAAACTGAAGAAGAACTGGCCGACACTGCGGATGAAATACAAACTTACAAACCATTCTTAACTGGATGCTTTATCCGTCACAGTTAAACTTATTAAACAACGTAGTATTTATAAACTGAAGCGTTCGTTATAATATTCGAGGATAAAACATCCTGTAGTTTTAAAAAAACTAGTCTTAGAAACAAAAAAAAAAATCGAACGAGAAAATTAAAAAGTTGTGCAACAGTAAGGAAGACGGTTCCAATATTTAAATTGTATTTATCAGAAGAGAAAGGACGGTATATAGGTTTCAGATTAAAAATTGCAGCATTCAGTTACTACTGTTAACATCGGATGATTTATACTACTTTTCAAAAACTGATTTGTCTCTAATCGATCTATAGTTGATTTATATCGATTTACTCGAATTACTGAAAAATGAACCTCCTTTTTATCGCGGTTACCTGTTTAATTTCTAAAAAATCGACTTACCACGGCGGCCAACAGGCAAGTAAAAGTCACAAGGGTCTTCATCTTTCAGTCGACGTATCAAAACTTAATTTCTGAACGAAGATCGATTGGTTTCCTCCTGGTATCACAGTGTGCAGTATTGGATCCCGTGGGACGATATTTATATGGAGAACAAACAGAGACAATAGCTGGTGTTAAGGTCTGACAGCGTACAGCAGGAAACGAGATAATTGCCTCTGGTTCTACCTCGATTTACGTAAGATTGGTTCAAGTACGGCCGAAATACGTCTAATCATCATTGGCACGCGTCAAATTTGTCACAGAAAAGTGATCGTTTGCCGTACGTTCGGTGATCTTGGAAGAAGCACTTGTTCAACGTAAATTACAGGATCGAATCAGCCATCCTGTAATAATGGCATCGTCCTGTACCGTAGTACTGTAATCTCGACTAGGACACTAGAAATGACAGTGCAATCGAGTATTCGCTGATTTGTTTGTTTCTTCCTCCTCTTATTCGCCTTCTGAGAATCGTACGACCAAGGAGAAACGAGCTGGTCGAGTATAGCGAATAGTCTTTGACGACGAAGGATCTGTTTGATCGTAGGATATTGAGGGATGACGAAAGAGCATGAAACTGTGAATAGAGCGAAAAAGAGATTCGTTGAGAAAAGTATGATTAAAGGTTCCACGAATGATAGCAAGAAAGATGATGATTAAGTCTTTTTGCAAACTGGCGTGAGGTCAGATGATTAGAATAAAGATTGGTTGGACAAATTGCGTAAGATACGATTATTGAGGAGGTAGAGGAAAAATAACGACGACAAGGTTTTTAAAGATAGACCGAAGAGATTAAATAATCGTAACGACTGATTATATTGGCATTTAACAATTGTATCGATTGATTATGCTGGCGAGAAAGAAGTGGAATTCTATTGAGAAATTTTTGAAGTTAAACGTTAATGTTGACTGATTAGAAAGATTAAAGTGTCTTATATCAATTTATTATCTTAGTAAAAGAGAAGCGAGACCATTGTCGTGCAATTTGTAAGATTAAAGTATAACTGATCGAGATCGTGATCATCGATTGTTATCGAACTACGGTGTATTTTATAACATACAGTTTCTCTTCTACGATAGATTCGTAATATAATTACAAGTAATGGTAACGCAAGAGATTCGGTTATATTAAAAATATAAAGCAGATATTTCCTGCAATTTCCTTTTAAGAGATCCTCTTAATACTTGTCCACGTAACATTGAATGAAAGAGTAAGCCATCTTGCAATCGTCCGTCATATCTTTAACTAAAATGAAACTGTGTTAGTAAAGAATATAGTTTTAAATAAATAGGTAGACGTAATGTACCTTTATCAAGGCATTCAACTGCATTCTGTTTCATAGGTTCGATCTTCTCAGGTTCTTCGTTGTGCACGATCTTGATGAACTCGTTTATCATCTCTAAATCTATCTTGGAGTCTTTCAACTTAAATACAAAGATGTTCTGCGTTATGCAACTATTCCGTAATTTAACTTTTGGTTAAATTAAAAAACATCGTCTATGAATTTTTTGCTCGATAGTAATATCTTATCGGTTAATCGAAAGATGATCAAGTATAACAAGTTATTAGGCGAATTGAATTTACCGGATGTTAATAAATATTTAAAGCCTCTTTCAAATGAGCTCACCATGTTCAGAGATTTTAATATACACGATCTTAAACACGAAGCTTTATCCACTCCCAGTTTTACCTCCTGGTCAAATATTATCCTTGGGTCCGCTGAAATATTATAATATTTCGCGTATCAATTTAATAAATTATGTCTCTCTGTTGGAGAAAATAATTATTACACTAACTTTCAGTGTAGCCAACTGTTTTCGCACACTTTAGAGTAGGAACCTTCGAAAGCTCCAAGTAAGTGTCGATGAAATCTGCTTGGATAACTGCCTGAATAATTAATAAATATCGATTAATAATACTCAACGAATAAACAATTCGTAGCCTATACGAAAATTTCTATACTCTGCCGATTGAGGAGAAATAACGCGTAAAAATTGCTTGGACGCAACGTTATCGAGAAACGTGAAATAATTTGTATATTGTTTTATCGAGATGTAAAAAGCCTTATAGCAGCAGATACAGCACAGAAGTCCATTATACACTGTATATTCTATGACGCGTTGAATTACCGGGGATTCTTCTCAATTTTATTTTTAATATGTACGTTAGTTTTGGTGTCTGATTTCGTGCTCGATGCCTAGCGTTTAACCGTGCAGGCTTCTATCGTGCACGTGCACGTGCATATAATCATCTTTATAAGGTTGCGAATGAAAAAAAGGAAACGAAATAAAATTGAAAGTCGAGCTAGTCTGGATTAACGCAAAAGGAAAAGAAATAAAAATCTATAGCGGAATTCTTCAAATTAAAGAAAAGCAAGGCAATGAGATTCCAAATTGAGACGTTTTAAATTTCAAATAGATGGAAATTCCAAACTCGATAATAATCAGTATTTTACTTACTATAGTTAACAAAAGACAGATGCCAAGCAGAAGACTCTTCATTTTGAGGTTGATTTTTAACAAACAAGAAATACGCGTTAAGAATATATTTCCACTACTAAATTTTCTTAGCGAATTGCGGCGATATTTATATTGCAAATGTGCTGATAAAAAAAGCCTGTTACATATGATACATAGCCTAAAAAAACCTATTAAAGTATATCGTATTGATGGATCGTTTCCGATCACCTACGTCTCGTATGATGATGATGAGAACTGTTGGTTATATGATTATTAATCAAAAAACTGGAATAATAATTACTTCCTTTAGTTACGTATCGTCTTGTTTGACGTTCTGTTTATCAGCCACGATTCGAATCGGATTCGAAACACTTATATGATTCAAAACACTGGACAAAAATTTTAAAAATATCAAAATACTTTACTAAAATGAAATAACGCCGCGAAAGTCTTTGTCGATGGAATTAATTAGAGATGATACGAAGAATCTTACGAGAACGAATGTTGTGTATAGTGTAGAAAGCAAAATTGGTAATTCCTTTCAAATCAGGGCAATTTAAAACGTTTATTTGAAACCGTGTTTACAATATTTGAAGTGAAAGTCAGTTAAACCCGCTAAAAGCTATATCTTGCGATAAATTTATCCAACTATGTTTCTATAATTACCTAACTATGTTTTTATAACGATATTAAGACGGTTTAAACTGTAAACAAAGTCGGCAGTTTGAACAAACGTTGGCGATCTTCCCAAACATTTTCAAAAGAGAAACCCCGAATTTTTTTTCATCTCCGACAGATATAAATAAACGTAGCGACTCAGGGAAGTCATAATAATAATTACCGTTCGTCTATCGAGTAACAATTAATTACCGTTCGTCTATCGAATAATTAATTACCGTTCGTCAACCGAATAATTACCATTGTCAATCGAAGAGTTAGTTGCCATTTTGTCAACCGAAGAATCATCATTTTGTCAACCGAAGAATTACCATTTTGTCAACCGAAGAATTTTAAATCCGTCAGTCTGTCAGTCAATTGCCAATATCGAAATCGAGTAAGATTTGAATAAATCGTTACATATTGTTAATTTACTTTCGAACAACTTTAATCCTCTCTGGTGCCAGTATTGCCGCACATAGCAGGTTAGCCGAAAGTGGAACTTATTGCCAGTTGCATTAAACGTCAGTTAACGCTTCCGAACGCGGTAACCAAATAGAAGGTGACAACAGTCATCTTTCGCTTCCTTTCTTTATATCGGTGAAATAGTCATTCATTGTATTTAGAAAAACGAGTCTTTCTAAGTGCAATATATTCGACTTTATTCGTGTACAGATGTTTACATGGTTGAAAAGATTAGGTGATTAGATGTGAGGTAGATGTTTGAATCTTTTGTAATTCATACGTCAGAGAAATGTTAACAAATACCGCAGAAATAATAGTTTCTTCGTGTTTAATAAACTTTAATAATAAACTCTATTAAATTTTACGATATATGCCTACTTCGTTGTAAAAACGCATATTAATCAATTTTATTATAAAGTTCACGTTATATTGAATTTACGAAACGAAAAACAAACGATGATTTGCCAAAATGAAAAGAAAAATGAGGGCATATTAAAAATAATTATTGAAGTGCTCAATTTTCATTTAATTGCTTTTGTATTCGCGTCTTTACAGTTGCATCATATCTTGTATTATTTTCTGTGTGATAATTCCAATGCTTCTCTGCTATTCAAGAAATCAAGAAGTCGAAATTCCTTTGAATTAAGCCGGCGTCAAGCAGCGTGAAAACTCGAAAGCGATGTCGCACTCGTCGGTTTTCCCAGCAACTGCAAGGATTTTTAATGAATTATTAGGAATCTATATATTCGATACGTTCTTTCCTATCCAGTTTAATCTTTGCTTACCTTCTTCCATACATTTCTTTATCTTATCCATATGTTCCATATGTTCAGAGTCTGATTCTGACTCTTCGCTAAATTTCTTATCCATAAAGTCTTTTAAGTTGTCTACATGGATCTGACCGTTCGTCATCTAAACAACCATTTTTATATCAGAGAACATAGTTGAAGATTGTCGAACATAGAAAAGTTGTAAATATATATTTGAGAAGTTTGATTGTTCGGAAAAAACGACCGAGTACATGTCAGGTACTGTACGGACACGATTAACGTCAGGTTTCGCGTTATAAATTAATCAACAATGGAATTTTAGGGCTTTGAATAGAAAGTTGTTCAGTCACTGTTTAACTATAGACCTTATTTCGATGATCTATCGTCTTTTTTACACTCTCTAAGTTATTCTAATCCTTTGACAATGTAATAAGAACTCAGAATAGAAGATGGACGAAGAATCGAGAATGAAAAATTTAGAAGAAACATCGTCTCTTTATCCTGAAGATTTCCTGCGTTTCTGGTCTTCTAGAAACAAGGTTTTCTAGAAGGATCAAATAAGAGAAAAAAATACGTTCTTTTAACTTTCTATAAGTGATAAATACTAATAATTGTTTGGAGTATGACGACATTTAAGACGTGAGATTTATAATATTATATTCGATAATCGTGTGTGTGTAATATCGTATTGCATATTTGTGTGTCTACATGGTACATTGTTGAAAAGTTAAGTGAAATTTTCTAGCATAACTAACGATTGAAAAATTTGTCGAAACCTTTCGAGCAAAGAATTCAGGAACTATCAAACATTGGTGAGAAATTGAGGGTAAAGTTAAATTAAATAATTGCAAGAAAATTGAAGTATAAACTTACGAACCAACCTAATAAAAGGGCAGTGAGATAAAGGAAAAGATGTTCAAAAATAAGGAAAATGTCTTACAATGTTTATGCGTTTCATAACACAGGCTTTCACGCATCCCCATTTGGTCCTTTCCTCACCTTCCAAGTCATTAACGACAAACTTCTCAATTTGATCTAAAATACAGATAGATCGTTTTAACGAATGTGTTAGGAAATCATCGACAAAATTTGAATGATTATTGCAATGCGTTACCTTGCGGAATCTCAACTTCTTCCAAACAAGGTATTATATCCTCTTTTAAAGCTTCTATGAGTTCTTCAGCCTTATCGTCACATATAGCTCCCTAAAATAAACATTTGATGTTTATTGAAATTTAATTTTTTACATCTTCTTCCTTTTCATTACACCGTTTACTTTGTCGTTTATTTCATTTTACTTTTTTTTTTAGGAGATAAAGTAAAACGCTTGACGAAAGAGTCATTTTTCCGAATACAAAAATTAATATATAATTAGTTATAATACTTTTTTATAGTTAAACATAAATAGTTTCTTGAGACATATACAGGCGATTCAGGCAGTGATCTTGTTCACACGTTTTTTCATTTAATTTGCGAATTGTAAGAAGCTTCAGGTATAGCAGAGGATACGCTGATGTTGTTAAAAAAAAAGCGGCAAATAATTAACTATACGTGATTCTTGTTGCTTACTAATACATAGCGACCAATCGACTATTTGAAATCCTTTGATGATATCTATAAAATTTATGCTTGCGATAAGTATAGTCATATGCATTTCTAGATTCGTTGCAAATGTTAGTATTATAATTACGATAGTCGTGTTCCACTGCGGTATCAATGAAATTTCTGCGTGTTGTTCAAATGTTTCTATAAATGTTAATGCTTTCACTGTGGACAAAAGTACACTCAACTTCGGTTTTATAGGTAACCGTAGCTAAAACGAATTCTATCCCCTAACGATCCCATAGCAACCAGGACAGGCACTAAATTAATATGGAATCTCACTCACCGCAACGAACAAGAGGCAGCAGATAGCCAAGCTAACTCTCATGTTGTAAGTAAGTTTCGGATAAAAATTCCACAGAAAGCAAAACACTTGACTGACGCCTGTCGACACTTGAACATCATATTTATAGCAGAACTGTGGAAATATGTGTCCAACATCTTCTGAGGTGTTAAGATTCCATTATGGAATAACAGGAAGAGAAATAATTGCTTAATTCATGTTGGTGTTTATGTAACGTGTCTTGATTAAAATCTGCCGGCCCTCGATTGCTTCGGATGAAGAATAAAAAAAAATAATAGACTTCGTCAGAATCAGGGAAGATGATCGTCGTTCGTATAATTAAAATTCGGTTTTCTTCTAACGAGCCACGTTGCGTGATCGATACATAACGATCGTTAGGCGTGATTTATTCCCCGATATCTTCGCCGATCACCCCAGTGCCATTGGCATGCGATGATCCGTCATGGGAATGGTTTCTCTTTTTAGACACTTTTTTATGGACGATAACCGACGTTTACGATTCAAACGGACGGAATTAATTGGTCGGCTAATTACTCCGTTCGATTCTATTCTAATTATTGCCTATAATTATCGCAAACACGCGTGTGAAATCTGGAATGATTACAGGTGGCCTTTTAAAATAGAATCGTCGTAACAGGTACGCGTTAACCCTTGCTACGTGGTATCCTCAAAGCTGAGAGTATTTTCGTTGTACAGTATCGGCCACTTTGTGTTTCAAGAGTTTGCAGTTATTACGCGTTCCATAGAATCCAGAAATTTAAGAGAACAATTACGTTTCTATTGGCTTGAAACTCTTTTCTAAAAGTCTACTAACACGAAATATTTGTGGGGTGTGCGCATATGATATCTACAACACGGATATCAAATTAACAACGAAATTAGTAGCAGATTCGATACACGCACTTGAGGAAGTTACTTCCAATTTTTAATTAGTAGCCTATGTTCTTCATAACGTAAGGTGTCAACGTGTAAGAAAAGCTAAAGCCTGGCAAATTTCTACGCAACGAAGAAAGCCATTTTTTTCAGAACGAGTGCATCGAAGTCACGGACAAGGATCGTCGTTTTACATCAGTTAGTCCAACTTTTAACAGCAACGGGACTTATTCGCAAGAATTAAGAACTTTCGAGCTAAAGCATCGACAGAAAGATTCCGAACCAGTTCGACCAACTATTAGAAGAACCGGATTGGGTTTTTCCTTCGATTAAAGGCGGATGACGGACGGCCTTGAATTAATCTGAGCGTTATTATCGTCGTAACAGAAGGAAGTTTAAACCGCGGAAATCAACCTCATCTTAGAACGATCAAAATATTTCATCGATTCGAGCAACCAACTATAAATTTGTCTGCTCGAATGAGACTGTGTAGCTACGGGCGTACAAGATAAATCTTGCCAGTGCACCGTCATAAAGTTGTAAAATAGGTGCGATATTTCATCCTATCGTAAGTTAGGCGTTGCGCACAGGTAGTTTGATATCGAATAACTGATAATAATCTTTCTGTTCTGTGCAATAGTGTATGTAACCGCAAGAGAATCTTTTAATTGCGATATGATTGTCTTAATTACACGGTTGGTAGAAGCTGGTTCGTATAATCCAAAGTCGTGGACAATTGCTTAGAAACGTTATATAAAGTCGTATTGGTGTCTCGTGATGGGTTTTGAAGATTGCGAGGTGGAAGCAGAGAGTTTCTGTTAGACAGATTAGTTAGAAACGAAGAGTTGGAAGAAATATGGAGAATATGGGGTAATGATACAGTTATTTCGTGATATATTTATCATTCTACGAGTAAATTTGTTCGTTTAATTGTTGTCATCTAGTTTTTATTATTTTATCGAACATAGCTATATTTTTTCGGAAAATATTCGTTTCGGGGAATATTTTTATCAATAATTAAAGTAATATCAAAGACAGAGGGAACAACGCTTTTATAATATAAGAATTAAATATTATTTTACATACAATAACATTTTCTAAAGTTATCGAATCGTATCGTTCAAGAAGTCAGTGAACTTCGAAAGTTAATTTTTCTAGACAAATAGCTGACATATCATCAGTACGCTCCCAGACCCTTGATATCATTGATCGATGATCGATTATAGAATAAGACTTGGATAGTTTAAACCCTTCTGCATTGTGGTTTTTTTCGGCTATGTCTACACACTGCTACTTTTCGACTACTACGACGACGATGACGGAGATGACGATGTCGAGGCGTTTGCGATTGGAAATTTCTCTTGGTTCTTCGATGATCTTGTGAGTCCGCCGTTAACGAGTTGTTCACGGTATTATATAAAGCTGTAACAGATTTTACGAATATTTAAAATTACGTATCGATAACTGGCAAGTTTTTTAATGACCGACGTGATTAGGAAAATGTGAAATATTTGGAATTTATGAAATTGTTTCAAAGATTCTGAAAGCAGCTTCGGAAATGTTACTGCAACTTGAATCAGTTTGTCCGTACATTGTCGTTCATATCGTTTAACAATAAGATAAAATAACGAAATTTTGAAAAGTAGCGATGGGAATCTTTCGAAGAGATCGTATTTCGCTTTACTTTCGTACAAACGTATCTCATGCCCATAATCCAAAAATGTCGAAAGAATTTTGTGCAAAATTCCAATTATTACATAAAATTGGTAACGTTCCAAGCTCTTTCTCGAGAGATCGATCTAAGATGAATTACTGCACCCATGTTATTGTTTCCGGTGTAATCGTAATTAAAAATCACCTCCGAATCTGTTGCATAGGTGCATGCGCTAAATTGCCATGCAGCTTCGCACCCGTCCGTAGCCGTCACTGCAAATGAAAATTACAAATAACGAACGCAAAAAGATATAGATAATTTCTTATTAATACTGTGTTATTAGTAATACGCTAGAGAAATTCTTGCTTTAAATATTTGTTTAAAACGGTGTTATTGAATCGATTGCTTACGTCGTTGATTATCAACGAAGGTACTTGCCTGCGTTTTTACACGTTTCAACTAAATGTGTAATGCGTGGAAAATATTCGTCGAGGATCATAACACGAGCATTCTTCACGAAGAAATCCCACATGATTTCGTCGCCCTTCATCTAACGAACAAAGCAAACGTATTTTTCCATCTTGTTGATTTAAAAGATGTAACGTTCATTGTTGCGAAATGATGACTAACTTTCTGACCATTGATTAAAAAAAAAGAAGAAAATTGAGAAATTTCACTTACAGCTTTGGTTTGTGTCAGGACGCATTTCATATAGCACATCAACCTCTCGTCTTTTGGGAATTCACCTTTATGTTGGCCGTCTAGAAGCTCTGTACGTAAATCACCAAAGAGTTTATTATTCTTTCTTGAAAGCTGTTACCAAGAAATTGTACCTACATAGTACATTTTGTTTATGTTCGAAATTAATCATCAAGACGAACAAAATTGAAACAAAATTCGCATTGGGACGGAATTTTCGTCCACGATAGATAGATAACATTTAACGTTCAACGATAAAGTTGAAGTTGAAGTAAAAGTTAAAAATAAGAAAGAACTATCAAAACTGTCGAATAACATTGAATCTCAAATCAAAGAGCGACGCATTAATTTCGATTACATTTCCCATCGAATCATCATCGAACGTCTGCATAACCAAGTGTGTGCACAAGTCACGAAGACTATCTCTTCCTCGTTTAAAAAAATCTGATCAAATACCACAGTCATCCTTGCAAATTGAAAAAAGTAGCATCGAAAAGTACCTTTGGGGGTGTCGTTCTTCTTGCTGCAAGGCTTCCTCAAGTTCTTGATGGACTTCTTCAGTTCATCGAGGTTCATCTTTTTCTGTACGCGTAAAAGAAAGTCCAAAGTCCGTGTGTATAATGTACACATTCAGGCGAATTATAGCTTCGAATAGGAAGAATCGATCGATCAAACTCACGCTCTCTGTATCTTTGATCGCCAACAAGACAAGCATCAACGAGACCAGCAGGCAAACGCCGACCCCCTTCATCCTGTTTGACTTGTTCCAAATTTATTCTTCTTCCTCTTCCTCGTTGATGTTTCGAACCAACTTCGCTAACTTCTCGATGGTTCAAACCACGAAGAAATAGCGCACGTGGATTCGCAATATGATCGTACACTCCCTTTTATAGTCCGCGTTGATCGTCGCGGTAGGAGAAGGAACAATTTTTGCATTTTGTGGGTGTTGCACGAAGCTTGACCCGTAATTACCCTGCCGACTAATAATTAATGTGCAACCTGCACTTTCCGCGTAGCATCTTCGGAAACTCAGACTACGTCGGAAAGGGAAGAGTGTTTCCGCCACGTAGTGGATTACGTCGCAAATATGAAATCATTATGCATTGTATTATCATTGACGATGCTGGATCATATCCTGAGAGTACCTCTTTTAACGAGTTACTTCTTTTTCTCTTTGATTTTGTGTTCTTTGCTTCTAATTTTTCTTTTCCGGTTTTGTACGAGGACTCGCTTGTTCAATCAACACTTTACCGACCGATAGCCGATTAATCAGTTTTTTGTCACCGACGCTCATCGACCGATAGCCTATTAATCGGTTTTTTATCGCCGACAATCTTTCTCATTATTTGAGCAGTAATTTATTATTTAGTACTAAGGTACCTTGCTCAGTTGCGTCAGTTGCGTTGCTTCGTAAGCTGCCACAGTTTTATATCAATTGAAATGAAAAACGTATCGATCGCGATGAACAAAAAGAATGGTATTGGAGAGTCTAAACCGAAACAGAGCCGGCGCCAGGGAGAATCTGCGCCTGAGACGCCGGTCGGACGTGCGTATGCTGTTGAATCGCTAGCGGTCGGTAAAGTGTTAATTTATTAACGAAATTCACGTATACAGGGTGGTTGGTAACTGGTGGTACAAGCGGGAAGGGGGTGATTCTACGCGAAAAAAGAAGTCGGAAATATAGAATAAAAATTTAAAAATTTAAAAATTTAAAAATTTGAAAATTTGAAAATTTGAAAATTTGAAAATTTGAAAATTTGAAAATTTGAAAATTTGAAAATTTGAAAATTTGAAAATTTGAAAATTTGAAAATTTGAAAATTTGAAAATTTGAAAATTTGAAAATTTGAAAATTTGAAAATTTGAAAATTTGAAAATTTAAAAATTTGAAAATTTAAAAATTTAAAAATTTAAAAATTTTTTAAATTAAAAAAGTAACGTCAATCGAGACAACGATCTACAGTGAGATCCGTTATAACAAGACGCGACAAAGTGCACGCGTACCGAGCGAAAATTCAAAGTCGATTTTCTCGAAAACAAAGCCTCGAACGAAAAATGTTTATTCTATATTTTCGACTTCTTTTTTCGCGTAGAATCACCCCCTTTCCGCTTGTACCACCAATTACCAACCACTCTGCATACTATCGATTTCAAATTGGTTTCAAATTTTACGCATATAATCGCGTCTTGTTAGTAACGGTGAGTCACTACGATGCTGTTTAACCGTTTTAGCGTCACGCAGCGCGATCGCGCTGTTCGCGTACTGTGGTGAACTGTGTCGCGATGTTTGGTTACGATCGACAATTCGCAACGCGTTCGGTTTCGAACGTAGCTCGTCGCGAGTCATGTCAGAGTTTCCTCTCGTAATTACTTCTTTTTTGTTTCAAACAATCTTAAACCACCTGCGTAAACGAAAAAAAAGGGCAGTGCGATCGCGTCGATCGGTATTTCTCGGAAATAAATGAACGAAACGCTATCGCGCTGTATGGCACAATCCGACACGGATTCTTAAAAAGCCGTGGCACTAAAACGGTTAAAAATTTCCCGAAAAGAGTACGAACTTTTTGGATAGAAACCGTCTCGCATAATTTATTGAAATCTTACTCGGACTTGAAATCTGGAGATTAATGATTGCTACGTTATACTTGCACGCTATTTTATTGCGAATGTTTGATACAATACGATATTAGATCGTAACGTATAAAATATCGAATTTTATCGCCTTCGACGAATATCTTTGTCTTTCAGACAGTTGATTTTCTCGTTTATGCATCTTTAATATTTACGTACATGTGTAAAGGATATATAAACGTATCCTTTTCTTAGGTTTCAGCAGAAGTATGTATGAATTGTTAAAAATCGGACATTTCATTCTCTATAACTAACAACATAAGAAAGTGTAATAACACAGTAATGTAAATCACTAACATTATTTTGATTGCAAAATTAATGTCAACCTAAAATATTTCTTAAAGTTTACGATCGTATTATATAACGTCATACTAAATTTAAAAAAATTACAGCTCAAAATAAGTAAACTATTCGTACACGTTATCGGTGGCTCGCTTCTTCTATCGATCTCGCGATCGTGGGTTTGCAGTTTGATAAATTTGCACGGCGCCTCTTCGAAAGATGGTGCAGTTTGTTGTGAATGTCGTTTGTTAAGGAAAGAAAAACTTTTCCGGATTCGTATCGTAGGTGCATTTTACGAACGTATATGATTTCTGGCATTCATCACCGGTGTATTCTGCGTATAAATGGAACAAAGTTTAGCTGGAAGCTTTAACTTCTTTCATGTGAAAAAAAAATAAAAAAAGTATGGTGCGTCTGAAAAGTTTCTAAAGCGATCGAATCTTGATTCAAAAAGGAATAAATTATTGGAATTTTTCTACAGTATCTTTACGCGAATACGGTGATTCGAAGTTGTCGATGGTTTTGCAAATTTCTTTATAAGCAACCAACTTTTATTTAATTATCGATCATTTCGGCTCCAATCATACTTTTTCATTGTTGATAAATTTTCTAAATTTGGAAAAATTATGAAAGAATCGTTGTTGATATTTATGATTAAATGTCTGGTAAAGTTCTTCTTGAAATATTAAAAATCTATTTGCTTGTTTTGAACGAGCAAATGTTCGAATATTTGGTAATTTGCCTTACCCATATGACTACATTTCAGTATGGCTTCCTTCATTACGGCTGCTTCTTCCGGTGCCATCGAAAGTTCTACTTGTTTGATCACCATAGCAAAATCGATATTGCCATTTTTAAACTAGACGAACAAACGGATCAAAAATGTCGATTAATCGATCTTCCAGTGGACAATCTTAATATCGAAGTATATTTTGTATTTACGGTTCGAATTAATTTCATAATGCAATTCGTATAGCACTTAAGATTTGGATCTTCTGGAAATTCACCTCTTCGCATGCCCTCCACTTTATCTAAATAAATTCCGACAGAAATACAGAAGACATTTTGTCAACGATCTAATTTTCTTCGATTTGATCGAATTCTGTTTTATTCGTCTTCTCTGCTTACCTTCTGATATATCGATTTTTTGCAAACAAGACCTGCGCAGACTCCTTGCCATTTTGTCCATTTGCTCGGCAGTGGCCTAAAGTTCATGCAATAATTTAGATTCTGTTATCAGTTTTCTTTCCTTTTAACTTTTAATACATAATGACACGCGTTGAGAATTTACTGGTTTTGTTTCTAACAACGCACTATGGTACATTGTCCCAAGATCCCGAATAGCGACAATGAACCACGATTTCCAAGAACTATTGGTCATTATGACGATGAATTTGTTACCATTAAATTTTATTCAATTTTCACACGTCTAACCCTTTGGATGATCAGGTCACCGGAATATTTTAATTTTCAAAATTTCAAATATCTAGATCTGTTAATATTTTAATACTTTGGTATTTAAATAAAACTTTTCAATTTCTAAATGACGAAAAAGTATGTCGAATTTCGAACGGTAAGATATTTCGGAGAATATTCGAGAAATATTTTTCGAAAACTATTTATCACTTTTATCTATCTAATTCCCATTATTCCAGCGAACAAAATTCCTGGATCGCTGAAAAATTAATATTTTCACTAATACTCAGCCAAATGTATTCTTCCATTAAAATTGAAGAAACGTACACTTTCTGCTGGTTTCCACGCCACGAACGCGAACAACATTGCGACAAGTAAAAATTTCACATGCATATTCAAATTTTTAAATAGAAAAGGAGATGAAAACGAATATTAAAGCGTAGTCTTTCTTCAGGACCAAGCGACTGAAGGCTTATTCGCCTAGTCTTTCTCTTATAAACCTTTCTGCTCTAACGTTTCGTAAGTCATATGCGATGACTTTTGTTCAATATCAGATAATTTGATAATTTGACATTCGCTAGGAAATTACGATAGAAAAACATGGTCTTTTTCGACTTGATGATAAACTCGCTGACTTTATGTAACGCGAGTTAAAGAGCGTTTTCAACCACTGAATTATCGTCTCGACGAGTTTCAACTCCCTCGAACGAAATAATCTTTTACCGTCTTGTTCTTTCCGCAATGATTCGATACGATTTCCTTTTTCACTGTAATTTCCTAGTTAAAAATGTAAGATTATCGTAGAAAATATCGTTTATCTTTCGAGAAAGAGTAGAAGCTAAATAATTTCTTCGCAGGACGAGCAGATATTATTTTAAATATTAGGTTGTCTTTCGTTTTACGAGGAAACGATAGATGCACAGCATTTTTCCTTTTACATTATTTTATTAAATTCAATAAAATAATATAAAACAAAACATGCTGCGCACCTACTAATTCCGTATAAAAAGAAAGGAACTTTTGAGACAACCCGATACCTACGATCACATCGTCGTATCTATTCAAAAATTCGACATATTTCGACAATCGTAATTTAAAAACTGTTTAGCGAGCTTCCATTGCAAAACTATCGACAAATTATTCCATTATAGTTCGCGGTAACAGTCACAGGCTCGATCATGCCAGCCACTGCACCGTCTCGAGCCCCACACCCGCTCGGTGCGGTTTGCACGCTCCAACTTGTACGAAGCAAGTTTTGGCCGGTCGTTCGCTTTGTCTGCAGCTCCCTTCGCCGACCGAAGACTCGGCGTTAATGTCGAACCCTTGTATCTCGAGAGACACCCTTAAAACAGGAGCATCTGGCCAGAAAGCGACGCCATCCCCGCGGCCATTAGTTCGTGGGGCTACTCTTCGCCGGTTCGATAATTACATTTTTTTCCACCCTCTCGACACGATCTCCTCGGCGATTCGTTTCCACCTGATCGTCCTATACTTCAACGAATCTCGAGAGGAATTCCTCTTCGTGTCCTTTTCGATGTTCATCCCTTCGTTTTTCTTTTCTCTTTTGCTGCAAGCGACTATAGTAAGCTTGGCTTTTGAAGAGACGATGGCTTTTGCCAGAATATTCCGGCTCCTCTTTGAGAGTTCGTGGATCGAGCGCGATGAAATTCATTGGAAACGTATATGTTACCGTCGATGAGATGCGAAACTTTGGTTTTGAATTTGAATAACAAACGAATTTCTGGGATTTTAAGGATCTTAGCGCTAGAATTATCAGAATGGTTGAAACGATCAATTTAAAAGTTTTCATAGAAATTTCGTAGATTTATGTTGGACGTAAAGAAAATATTTCTGCGTGTGCAACGAAATCATATATCTTGCTCTTGTTATTTGTCAATTGATTTTATATCATTAGCAGATCGCGGATACTTATACATTTATAGAAGATCAATCGAAAGTAAAGCAACGGTTATAACATTTAGAGGGTAAAATAAATTATTTCGGTTTCACGTTTTTCCCTTGCAAACGAATGGTACATTTATTATCAAATTAAGAGAAATTTAACCCTTGGAGCGTTGAATACTCGCGGCCAGCGCTGACCATCGCTGTGGACGGAGTACTTTTTCGCTAGACTTAACTCTGTTGATTGACTATTGAAAGCGCAAATCGTAATAAGTTATAGTAATTCTTTTGCACGAGATTATATGGTTCAAGAGCGTTATTTTTTAGTATCAATCATTTATTATAAACATTGAAATTTGCAATAAACTAGAATCTGGATAATAAACTAAAAAACGATAAACTAGAAAACTAAATTTAGTAAATATAACACAAGTTAATAATTCAGTTGTGTGTGAAAAATTTCAAAACAATTATCGATACGTAATCCGACATGGCATTTTCTGCATTCGTATCGCGTGTCGCTCCTTCTCTTATTTTTCGCACAAACAACACATTTTCTTCTTGATGATTGTGTTGTGCCGGCACGATTAGGGCATTTTCATGGAAAAATGCCTATCGATTAAACGAAATGGTAAATCCTCGGACTTTCTCTTTCCTCCTCCTAACATGCTTCTACGTTGGAAATATTTTCGTTAAATATCTCTTATCAACGCTAAATGAAATTCACTAAATTTTTGTTTCGAAGCAGTAGATTTTTGATATAAAATATATGCATTATATATAAGCAATACATTTATATATATTAAAACGTAATAGTATTACTTCTGCGTAGGCGTTCGGAAAAATTGACAAACGCATATAGGCGTCCTTAGTCCATGCCGGACACTTACAGAAAACGTATACATGTGTCCATAGTCCACACCGATAGCTTTCGCCAGACGCATATATGCGTCCATAGCGCACTAAGGGTTAAGAATAAAAAAACTTTTAAATTAAGAGAAACGCGACAGTGTGGGACGTTTATGTTTCTAATTCGATGAAAAATATGAAAGAGAAGGAAGAAGCTCCTCCGTGGGATGGACCTAATTCCACGATATCATATCCGCATCTTGCCTCGTAAACTAAAAATACTTGTACACGTGTAACAACAAAATTTCGTCAGACGGTGACATCGAATCGAACCGATGGAATCCGATCGCGCAATACCGGCCTTCCTTCACCCACATCTGGACACCGCGTGCTCGTTTCCGAACAACGATCCGCGATATCATAACGCGGACTTTCTCCGCTATTCATGGACACGTTCGATTTTAGAGCGTGAAGAATGTCAGTATGTTACCTATATCCACATACGTGGACAACTTTACATAATATGCGATTACCTAATAATTAAATCGTGGATGTCGATGCAAATTGATATTTTTAGAAACGTAACTACACAGATAGCACGTAGACGTGAACTTCTTTTACTCGTTAAATATTATACCTTTATACAGGGTGGTTGGTAACTGGGGTGGAAAGGGGGTGGTTCTACGCGAAAAAAGAAGTCGAAAATATAGAATAAAAATTTTTTTTTAATTTTTCCATCGAGACAACGATCTACAGTGAGATCCGTTATAACGTACCGCACGCGTACCGAGCGAAAATTCAAAGTCGATTTTCTCGAAAACAAAGCCTCGAGCGAAAAATTTTTATTCCATATTTTCGACTTCTTTTTTCGCGTAGAGTCATCCACTTTCCGCTTGTACCACCAGTTACCAACCACCCTGTATATTTTTACATCTCATCTGCGTTGTATGTATATTTTTGCATCCTTGAATTTTCCATAAATGGACAAATATCCGCAGTCTGCTAATTTGTATAAAGCAAATGTGCTGATACTTATGAACAGGGGTGGGGATATGTATTAAGGATTTTTACAAGAACGAGTTGATCAAACCGCAGAATATCCATCGCAAAAGTGTTGTTCACGATAATAATCGAACAATCAAAACGCGAAAACGTACAATGTGAAAGGAGCATCGTGAGAATCTCTTGGCTCTACGAGACCAAAATTGCTTCTTAAGGAATAGCAATCAAGTCCAGTCGGTTCGCTAGAGAGGATTGAGCGATAAAAGAAAACGGTGTCCGATTGTTTGCGGGCGTTAACGAAGATCGCGTGCGACAAAACTAGCTTCTTCCGTAATATAAACAACGGGGAAATAAGAACGCGGAAGCGAAGGGTGAAGAGCGAAAAAAGGATGGACGCAAAACGGTGAGTAAGAAACGGGGCAGCGATGTTACGAATTACTGAAAGGGAAGGGCGTGTTAGAGAATCACGTCGTACGAGTCATGGGAATAACGTGACCTCTGCGACGCCGCCCTAATTAAGCGCCTTTAATTAACGGTAATAACCGCGTTTCACGGCGAATTGCGTAACGAACGTCTTGTCGATAGGTCGCTGCTTCGTCCAGAATTATAATAACGCGTTCAGCTTGCGACGATGTATACAGTTGGCTGAAAAGGTTCGATATCGTCTGGTAAGTTGGTTCGTTTTGGCCTGCGTTTATTTAACAATGTTGTTATTCAGAGGTGGGATCGTAATAGTTATTATTTTATTCTTTGGATAAATCTATCGCACCGTTCTGAGCCGAAAAACCTTTATTCCACTTTCTTACATGGACTAGGGATAGAAACAAAAGAATATCTTAAACCTATCGATTGTATCTAGAACTATCTTCTAGTTGCTATTTATTGTAACCAGCGCATCTGCATATGGATGGCGAGCACGAACTCGCGTTGTCATTTTCGACAAATAATTTAGAATGTTCCGTTTTGCTACGATCCTGTATTACGTAGAACGTAGTCGATGAAGCGGGAGATGTAATTTGAAAGTTTGGAAAGCCGACGAATAAATCGACGGACAATGTTAATGATAAAGGATCCGGATATTTAAAATTGGAAATATTAAAAGGTTCGAGAACCTACGTATGTAATGTAAGTCTCGTAAATCTCGGATTGTGGGAAAGGTTAACATTTAACTTTTTTATGTAACGAAAATATAATGAAAAACATTTCAAAGAATTTGTAAACATAAAAAACGAGAAGCTCTCTCCGTCTGGGAGGCGCGAATCTCGCTCTTAAAAAGATATCGCTTTCATTTGAAAGGTATTCGCATAAAATGCCCAGGCCGTATTCCTGGCGACAGTGCGTCACATTGTTGCATCAACATCGCCGCCAAATTGAGAGGCGTATAAACGCGTGGCCGAAGAAAAAGGAACGAGCACGCGATAAATGAACTGTGTCGATACGTTTTCGAAACGCGACGATCACCAGCCGAGAGACTCGCGACTGCGTAATAAATTAATCGCGTGCCCCGTCGCGATTAAAGGCTGCCCTTTGTCATGCTAATTACCTTTCAATTAAACTTCACAGTACCGGGGTCCCCGAGCTTGCCTGAATTAGCTTTCAGTCGACTCTGATTCGGGCAACTTACTTTCTGCCGCAAAATTCCAAGCAAATTGTGGCTCGTGCTTTTAGTCCAACCTCCCTCTGTTCCACGTAGAACACCCTTCGAAGGGAATAAAGAGAAAAAAGAAAAAGATACATTTGGCCTTCGTTCTTCGTGATCAGAGTGGCCTCTCGAAACTCGCTTCCCGCGTCTTTTGCCTGGTTATTCGCAATCACGACCTCTGACAGTCTCGCAGCGGAAATGGAGTATGGGGTTGTTCGTCTTTGTTGGGGTTGCGACGTTAGGTAATTTTTCTTTCCTTGAAAAATATATATCGATTTTATACGATATCGTGATCCGTAACGATAAAAGCGGATGTATGCCTGGCCCGATATACGAATCGATATTGGCACATAGTCTTATTTTTCAATCAACAGTTTCTTCGTATTAAGTTCTATGCTTCGTTTTAATGCTATGACAATTTTTGTAGTCATAGAGTATTAAACGATACGGATATACAGGGTGGTTGGTAGCTGGTGATACAAGCGAAAAGGGGGTGATTCTACGCGAAAAAAGAAGTCGAAAATATAGAATAAAAATTTAAAAATTTAAAAATTTAAAAATTCAAAAATTTAAAAATTCAAAAATTTGAAAATTTAAAAATTTAAAATTTTACAAATTAAAAAAGTAACATCAATCGAGACAACGATCTACAGTGAGATCCGTTATAACGAGACGCGATAAAGTGCACGCGTACCGAGCGAAAATTCAAAGTCGATTTTCTCGAAAACAAAGCCTCGAACGAAAAATTTTTATTCTACATTTTCGATTTCTTTTTTCGCGTAGAATTACCTCCTTTCCGCTTGTACCACCAGTTACCAACCACCCTGTATTTGTACCTAATTAATTAGTATATACACTGTATAATAATACTTTTCGTAGCCAGCGTTCATATAGTTTCGATTTGTAATCGAGACTATAGTTCGCGAAGACGTTTTCGATGACCTCGACGCGATGTTCACCGATAGAAGGGAGAAGGGGCGAAAAAGGTCGGGCCCCGGAGATATCGCCACACTTCCGGCACACGATGTGACTCACAAACTCGTTTCCCCTCTATCGCGGGCACAACGTTTAATCTACCGATTCTTGTTGCGATGTTAAACCGATGGAAAGAATAAGTCGTGTTACCGGTTCGTGCGATCGTTCCAGTTCCAAGCTCTATTTTCACTCCGAACAATGTGGATTCTCCGTTTCAGTTTGAATAGGAAAAATGTTATTTTTTCCTAACTTGTCGAGACTATAGATAGGATGTTGCGGGAAATTGGAATTTTTGCAAGGAAAAATTTATTATGAACGAGAAGTTATTTATACGATACGTATGAAATAAAACTAATTGCTGCTCAGAGATTGCAAGTTTCATTTGTCGAAGAAAGTGCGCGATATAAAAAGCCAATCGAGATGTGAAATAAACTTGGGTGTTCTTTGTATTTGTAACATGAATTTCTTACAGTTGATAAACAATGGTGTCAATTTATCGAAAGATGTAAGTGATATCGCTTAAAATTCTGGTAGGGGTCACCAACAGATTGTAAAGTTCAGCACTTTTCTAGACCACTAACAAAGATTTAGGGTTGTTGGAACGACCATCAAGAAATTTTCAGGATCAGCGTTTTCTCTGGTTACTAACGGAGATTTAGGATTCTCGAAACGATCTTCGACCATTTTCGAGGATCAGCAATTCCCCTGAACCATCGTATTATGTCTCCGGTATAGTCCATACAAGATATTGTATAACGTGATGATATCATTAATCTCGAAATATCGTTTACTATTTCTCTAACTCCATATGCGTTTATTTTTATCTCATATTTTAGTAGTATACCTGTCGTAAATGTTGCAAATCTTGGAAATCGGTTTCTAAGTGCACTTATTCTTAGTCTTAGCTCCAGTTCCACGACGTTCGTATCTTTAATTTTAGGAATTTTTACAAATATGCCTATTGCTAACTGCAATTGTCGTTACTCTTAGCCCAAACTTTACAATAAACAAATTTATCGCACGCGTTCTAACAAGATAGTTTGCAATTTCTCATCATCGTATCACGTATCTAGTCCTGCAAAATTTCTTGCTTCCTCTCATGCAAATTTCTCCTCTTCGTCGAATAATCGAACGATCCACGTATATGCTTCGAATCGATAAACAAAATCTATATTGTGAAAAATCGACGTAAACGTCGATAACTGATAATGAGTCTCTCCTATGTTAAAATATTTCTAACAGAAAAGTAGGAAACCAGTTAGAAAAGAAAATGGGTTGGACTCGCGGTATCGCTGTCTATTTTCTCGAGCGCTGACACACACGCGAACAGAGCTAATCGTATCCGCTTCCTGTGAGTTTCGTAGCGAGCCACGTCCATTTGACGATAAACAAACAGAAATCGTTGCTCTCGAAATAATCTTCGCCGCGAAGCCACGCTTCCCTCTTCGACCGATTTTTTGACCAACAATCGTATATTTTCCTATTAAACAAACTGCACTTCGAATCTCGAACCAGGTCTAACCCCAACCTAACCCCGCATGACTCGGCGAGTTTCACGCTTAGAAATTATACGGCCTATCTGCGTGTTAACAAATTGCATAACTTCCATCTCTGCTTCCATCGAAACGAGTCCAAACGCACGGCGAATATCATGGAAACACGATGGAACGTGAATACGTGGCATATATTAGGTTGTCCGAAAAGTTTCTTTCGTTTTATGAGGAAATAATAAACGTTTTTTCTTTTATATTATTTCATCGAATTACCTACGATCCATTTTGTTCTGTCGAGATAAACATCGCGAGATTTCACAGATTTGGTTTCACGTTTCTGTGCAGGTGCACCGTTTGAAAAAACACGTTTGCGAAAGAAAGACACTTTTCGGACAACCCAATACACATATGGCGTTCACGACGATTTTCATTCAGAATTATTTTTGTTGGAAATGACAACGTGAGTTACAATAAACAGTAACCAGAAATTCTAGATACAATCGATAGATTTAAGATGTTCTTTTGTTTTTATCCCTGGTCCATGTAAGAAAGTACAATAAAGGTTTTTCGACTCAGAACGGTGCGATAGATTTATCCAAAGAATAAAACAATAGCTATTATGATCCTACCTCTGGATACAGAAATAACAACAATTTTCATCAATCGCGTTTTATCATTTTATATTCCCGTCTAATCTATATCTCTGAATTTAATTTAGAAATTATTATTGCTTATAAGATACGATTATTATTTCTAAATCCAATCTGTACCTAATCTACGTATAAATCTGATTTATCCAATTTATAAGTTCGCATAGATACTCACAGTCTGTCGTTGATATAAACTCTATTGCAATAAACAAACGTTTACACAGATTCGGCAATTCCTTCCTCATATCTAATTATACTAACAGTCGTGTCGATTTATATAAATTATAGCCAGAGGAGGGACTTTGATTGCGTTAGGCCGCGAAGTCCTCGCGATATTACGACTAATCGATTACGCTTCATTCAAATAAAGGGGATTGCACTGGATGGGGAGAACAAAGGTGACCCGTAACGAAGCCTGACACTCGGCAATTAGCGACGGCGGATCGTTTTTTGATTTAATTGCTGTCGACTGCACAGGCGTAACCGTATTACGCGTTCACGAACCGGCTTTTACCTTTCCTGATCAAATAGAGTCATTCGTTGGACCTAATTTATGACAGAGCGTAGACGGTAGTCTTCCGGGATGTTAGGTTCAGGCAGGTAGAATTTATCGACAGGATAAATTACAGTTGAATCTGTTAGATGGACCATTTCTTAATCGAAAAATCCTTCTAACACGGGGCTAAAAAAAGGATCAATATGACAAACATGATCGATGGAACGTTAATTGAAACGTTTAAATGGAATTTTCTCCGATAGTTGTCAATCTCAAATTTTGTTTCTTTAATCGTTCAAATTTTTCCGATTGCACATTTTTGTAATTAAACTGTATTTCCCTCGTGATTAAACTTTTCTCTATGTTTGAAAGTTTTATCGGAAAGAGAACATTTTGATTACGAGGTATCATCGAATACGAATTTTAAACGATACACTATATTTGCAATTTTTTAAACCACTTTTCTGTCACTTTAGCGATAACGAAGATAGAACGAAGAAACCGACAAACAATGTTTAAGAGTTTAGGACGATATAAATTACGCTCCATTACGCAATACAGTGATTGGTCGTAGGTAAAATATTACATTGTCAATGGATTACGTAACCATAATACGCTCTTCGGCAACGTGTAATAAGCATTCGGAGTAACATGTAGTTACTCGTACACGATAGCACGGTTAATGATAATAGTATTGCTTCATTTTATTAATTAACGAGCAGTTTCGACGAAAACTATCTTTCCCGAGTGATGTAACCGATCGAACAATTTTGTTAGTAATTTGCGTCTATATAACAGACATTTTAAGCATCTCTGTAATTAAACCAGAGGATCGATATATAATTTGGAAAATAATATTTTTCTGTTTTATTCCATTGTTTGGAATCCCATTGTTTCCACTAGAAACACTTGAAAATATCGTAATATATATTAACGGCACGATAATAATTATTCTGATATTTTTTAATAATACTACACCTCAAACTTTTTAAACATTTTTCAAGAAATTACAAGGATCATGCGATACATGTCCTTACGATGTCGTAATTTCCTTAATTGTAAATAATTCTGCGAACAAAGGAACAAAGACGCCCGATGGAAACTGCGATTACAATTACTGTCTTTCTTTTTTTTTTTTTTGCACTTAATTAGCGATATATTTGAAACTCGCCGCAATCCTTCTTTCGAGTGTTCCCACAAATCATCTGTTTCTCTAAATCAAACAATCACCGTTACATTTTCACGTGGATGTTTCCTTTCTTTAATTTTCTTTCAGCTGTTTTGTAAATAACGTCTTTCAGAATTGCTGGGAAGAAACCTGAGTCGCATTTGGAACGATAAAATTCTCCTCTCAATAAGATAGAAATTTATAGAGATAACTACTCGCCTGTCATCGTTACGCAATCTCACTTTCAAAGAACCATTACTTTTCTTTCTTTTTCCTTAGTCGTACAAAAATTCGAGCTCCGTTTCGAGTCACAAACGGAACTAACGCGTTGAAAGAACATTTTGCTATAAAATTTCCTTTATACGTGTCTTTCTTTTCATCATCGAACCATGAAAACGAGTAAAAATCGCAAGCAATCCAGAGTTAGCGTTTTTAATTCGAACATAAAACCATCCATTCTCGTGGCACGATCAATCACGTTCATGGTGTTGGTTCCTCGTTCGTTACGAGAATTTCTCTCTGCACGATTTTATTCCCTGTTGCATGGCTGATCTTCTTCTTGTACGGCGGCGAACAGCTTCAACCGCAAGGCTCGTTTATTAATAAACAGCTGGAACTCTGTTCGTTCCTTTTTTCAATGACTACGTACCCATGTCGGAGAGTACGAAACGTACACTCGGTATATTTTAGCTGCATGATTCAGCGGCCGGCGAAACGCGAGTCCCTCTGCCTGTCTCTCTTTCCAACCATCTTTCCTCTATATTTTTGATGTTCCACGCGGGCTGTCCGCAGCGAATCTCGCGGTAAGGTGACGCGACAAAAGTTACCCCGCCGTGCGAAATTTTGCTCCGACTTTTACTCTCTCAAGACGGAATTCAAGATGCAAGATGGACGATTTTTTAATGACTATTTAATCCCACCCCCCCCCCCCTTTAATAAGAAAACCTAGATATCAATTAACAAGCCGATTGAAAGTTCGTAGTATTCGTAATCTTACGAAACGGCAACCTACGTCGAACAATTTCTACTCGATTCGATCTTACGTCGATAACTTCCTTAACTTTCTTAATTATTCCCATCGATCATCTACCCCGTAAACACGATCTCACGACCATTCTAAATAACTCGAAGACCGTGTATCACTGACTGCTAACTTATTAATAGAAAACGGCGAAACGCATTTCCAACCATACGAAATTATTCCGCCTCGTGATACTCCTATTTTGCCATCGCCATATCCTCGTTTCTTATTCTCACGTACTCCGCATTTTCTCGTTTACGCCTCTCGGGAGAGTTTAACAACCACGAAACAACAAATTATTACTGTTTACGCTCGAGTAGGTCGTACGCACGAGCTGCGTGAAAGTAGACAGGCTTTAAGGGCACCGTTGTCAGCGCCGCTGCCAGTACCGCTGGCAAATGCTTGGTGGTGGTGGTGACGAAGAGGAGGTTGATGGCGATGATGATGTTAATGCCGCAACCAGTGGTGCTGGAGTCTTTCTCTGGTCGTCTTCTTCCCTGGCGCATCGTTAAATTCGTCCGGATCGACGCCGCGACGTTCTATAATTCGCGCCTCTTTCCATTCTTTTCTCAGTGATTTTCTCTTCTCTTTCTTTTATTCCTTGCAACGATTATTACTCTTAATATATCGCGATCCTTAATTAGAACAATCGAGAGACGAGAAAATGAATGTAATTGTCGTATAGGTAATTTTAGTGACCTTGGTGCTTTGGATTTTTCAGTGACGAATTATTCATTGTCAGTATAGGTAATTAATACGTTTTCCAATTGTGTTTTCGATGAATATTATTTATAAAATAAAGCAGAGAGAATTGCTTGCATACGATATTTCATTAGTGCATTGATTGCTATAATAATAGATAATTGTAATAAGGAATATTCAGTGAGTCGGTAATAGTGTGAAAGTGAATTTGTGAATATTATTTCCTACAAACTATACCCGGTATATCATTCTCAAACACCATATTTTATGTCCTCTGTATAAATTAGTGTCGACGAGGACGTTTACCGAGGAGGACCCTTCGAATTTATATCGTTTACCAGTTGATACGTCGTTCAAAAGAATATTATTTTCTGCCACCTAAAATATCGATTCTCTACTTCCTATTAACTCTACGATACTACACCCACGCGTAATGCTGTTAATACTATAGCGAAGAATCGTATACCGTAACGTGAACACGAGTAAGAGTAGAGTCGCTTGAAAAATGTAATTTTATTAACGTAACATTTACTAGCGATTGTACGAAACGTATAAAGCGTCTGGATTTAATATATCGAAACGAGATATCGTGGCATAACGCACGTTGCACTATGTCTGTCGATTTTTCACATCGATATTTAGTATGAAATATCATTGAAAGAATATTTAGAGAGTCGGATAAATTGTCCTATACGGTGGCATTAAATTCCAATTCACGGGTTGTCTAGTAAACATTTGAAACAACCTTGACAGAAAGAAACTAATCAAATTTGAGTATTTTCTTTCGTTTGGGATCTTAAGATACCTCGAGTAAAGAATCGAACATTTTAGGGTAGTTTCGCGTTAACGAGATGTAATTTACGTCCACTTTCCATTCACCTCGGTCGATTATCTCACGCACGAAATTCACTTTCACTCTTCCTTCTAAAAGAAACTCGATCACCTTCCCCATTCTAATCGACTCTTGCACCAACGGAATGTACTTGTGTGAAAAAAGCTGGCGATCAAAGGAAAGAGGTCAAGGAGTATAGCCGTACGTTATACCGCCACGTCGAAAATGTAAATGGTGGAAGATTTTTTGAAAAGATGAGAAATTAGGGGAATGAAAAGAAAACGGAGAACGATGTGGATCGCAACAAGGCCTCCCTGTTTACATTGCAGACGGGCCACCTGAGCGTTTTCGAGGGCAAGGACTGTGGTTCAGTGTCTCGGTGGCCGTGCTCGAGCGAAGTCGACGACGCGCGTACTTTGACAAGCGTGAGACGGCGCGCGTCTTCGGTGTCTCGCCACGTGAACAAACGGAAAAACGCGTTCCACCCCGCCGTTTCTAATTTCTGTGCCGTTTCTTTTTTCTTTTTTTTTTTATCTTCTACGCGTGCCTCGGTGTTCCAGCCGTTAGAGATTTCTTTGGGAAACTTTTCGTTGATCGAGAGCGTGGCTGTTGATGCACGTGTGCTCTAGGTACGTTGAGAATGATTTAATCATTTGTTTTTTTTTCTAATTTAGTAATTGATTTTACATTTGTATCTTTTTAATCTCTTTTGTGCTATATATTTGGTATTTCTACATTTCCATATAAACTCTACACGTGTTTATATATCGTATTAGGTCGTCCGAAAAGTTTCTTTCGTTTTATAAGGAAATAATGGATGCACGATATTTTCTGTTTTATGTTATTTTATCGAATTGCGTATAATCCATTTTGTTCTATCAAAGTAAAGACCATAATATTCGACAGATTAGGTTTCGTATTTGTATAAAGATGCATCGTTGTAAAAGACGTACCTGTAAAAGACACTTTTCGGACAACCTAATATATATCGTGTTATGATATATATTTGTATTTTTTATTAAAAACAAACGTAGAACATAACAGAGAGTATAGAAGAAATATATGGTTAATGAAAAATATTGTTTGCCTTTAAATAGGCATACTTGGTTGTTCGTGAGAATATTTATTTTATTATCTATTATCCATATGATAATAAAGTTTTATACGTTACATATTTGAAACACTCGTATTAGATATGCGGACAATAATAATGGACAAAATGGCATTAGCGTGGGTTTGAAAAGGAATAATCGTCGACGGTTCACAGGAACTTTCAAAAACTCGCGGTCGCACGGTGATTCATCGTACGCTGGCACCGTAACTATAATTCGAGGTGCTGCACGCCTGCGTATTTTTTTTTTTTTTCCTTTTTTTGCCTGCCATAACTAAGGGAACGATTCATTCAACGGAGCAGGAACTACGGCCGATGCGTGCAGGGAATTCCTTCCTTCGTTCTTCGACGAGAAGGAGACGCGAGACGCGTGTCCACTCGGTTTTCCAGGGCTTTTGAATTCGTGGACAGCCGCGATTCGTATCGTTGATTATTTATTGCCACAGTACGATGTACGGTTAGCCTTTTGTTCTTTCTCGGTTCAAGTTCCCGGCGCCAATTACGCTGATTGCTCGCGTCTCGCGAATGACGAATCGCTCGCAGACTCCGGGCGCGAAATACAGATCGATTTGGCGATAGGTAGACGCGTGTTTCGCGTGTAACGCGAGTTACAAGTTTTTAGAGCTCGAGAAATGTTCTCGAGAAATGTTCTTGAGAATGTAGGCCTGAAACGAACAAGGATGGTTGATAGAGCTAGTCAAAAAACTCGTTTCCTTCGTCTGTCTTTCTATTTTATGAATTCCTCTGCACCGTAATTTGTCGACGAATAACAATTAGTCAGTGGACAAGTTAATAGCTGTAAGTCGTAAAAATGTAACAATCTTGAAGCTTAAATCGAAACATTAAACCGTGGATTTTTTTTCGGAGCTTATTATTAGGAAATCTGAAGATGCGAAAATGCACATAATATGCAGAAACGTATAAAATTTCCAAAATATATTAGGTCGTCCGAAAAGTTTCTTTCGTCTTATAAGGAAATAAAGTATGCACGACGTTTATTATTTTATCGAATTACGTATGATCCATTTTGTTCCATCGAAATAAAGATCACAACGTTCGACAGATTAGGTTTCATGTTTGTACAAAGATGCGTCGTTGTAAAAGACGTGTCTGTAAAAGAAAGATACTTTTCGGACAACCTGATAGTACTTTCACCATATGAAAACAGTAGGTGAAGCAATTTTTCGCAATGGTTTCATTTCTTTAAGAATATTTGTCAACATGCGAATTTGCATAAATATCAACAGTCTATTTATCATTCAAATACGTTTGACGAAGCGTGTCTGCAATTTTCCAGCAGACTTTCACCGTTCTACTGCTCTCGCGCTCGCATGATCGCTTTCGCGTAATATCAGCGTTATGTAGTTGATTTTATAATTGAATTATACGCAAATATTTTTCTCCAAACATCAAAACTTTCACTGGTTGGGAGAATAGCGGCATTGCAGTAAAATTCGTAATTGAAACGCGAATTCGTAAACTGCAGCAAAGTTTAAATAGAAATGTTCGATCGCTTTATTTAAGATCACCCAGTGTATACGCGAGTAAGGCAAGGGAACGCGTGTTTTAAAAGTGTATTCGGGCTTGTTGCTCGCTAACTTATCGTTTCACACACCAACACTCTGTCTGACTGCCTACTTAGCTTCGTCTGTCTCCTCTGCCTGTTCCCCCTTTCGTCCAGCACACGATAAAGAAACCGTATTGCTTCAATTTAGATGCTGCACCGTTACGTCTCGTTTCATTAATAGTAATTTACATCAACACTCACCGTTTACCAAACACTGCGATCATGCGGTTCGGGATCCATCCAGGCTGACCGTATGATCCGTTTCATGTTATTCAGTTGGTCGATTGGCGTTTCGAAACGATCGACTTGCGTCTGCATTTTCTTCTAACAAATTCCTTCTAAGAAATAAGAGGTCGACTTTCTGTAGAATTATATTAACAATAATAACAATTATAATAGTCTAACGCTAACAATAATAGTCAACGAATATGTTGGGAATATTTCCTTCTACGTTTCCTATGCATTTTTAATTTCTTTTTTCATCGATGATAATTTTAGAATTTTTGTCAGAAGAATCGTTAGACGTTCCTTCGAATTCTTTGAAACTGAAAATTCCATTTAAATCGAGCGAAAAAATAAATAGCACTGTTGTGATATTCCAACGAGGAAAATAATCTTCGGAAAGTTTCTTTTCATCTGCATCGTAATTCGTTGAGATACTTTTCTTCGAGAATAAATAAAACGATAAATAGTAGCTGCCTCTGTAATATTCCGACAAGGAAACTTCTAATTTGGTTGAGGAAAATTTGAAAGCATTTGACGGTCGACCATTGTCTAAGAACTGAAAGTTCCCTGATACAGAAGAAGAAAGAGAAGAAGAAGAAGAAGAAGAAGAAGAAGAAGAAGGAGAAGAAGAAGAAGAAGAAGACGAGACGCGTGTCAAACCTCGTTTCCATCGACGAACATACGGGTGTATGCGGGTTCAACCGTTCAGCCAATTTAGGCTAATTTCATAGCGCGATCGTTCATCGTGTTTCCGTCATATCCTTTTTCTCATAGAAACACACTTTTAACACACACGAGTAGGAATTCTCTGAAACCAGGATAAAAACCTCTTAAACTTTGTAAACATTTCAGAAGGACTTTAGAAACTTAGACGCGTAAGAGTTTCAAACTTTGTTATTAGATCCGGAAAAGTAAAGAGAAGAGAGACGTTTCGTAGAAAATTTTCAGAAACTACACGAGCGCGTGACGAGACATAATTGAGAAACAGGATGCGACTAAGTTCGAATTCAAATCGAAATCAAATATTCCGATACGTAATGTAATATCCGATGTATAAAGTATCGTTTTAACCGTTTGAGTCCCGGGGGTTATTGAAAAAATAAGGTCGAAAAACCCCGAACAGCGTTATAGCGCTTGTCTTAATCGATTGCGAAGAGAAACAAGCGGCTCAATAGCACTCGTCATATTTGTCACTTTATGAAATACATCTACAGGGTGGTTGGTAACTGGTGGTACAAACGGAAAGGGGGTGATTCTACGCGAAGAAAGAAGTCGAAAATATAGAATACAAATTTAAAAATTTAAAAATTTAAAAATTTGAAAATTTGAAAATTTAAAAATTTGATAATTTAAAAATTTAAAAATTTAAAAATTTAAAAATTAAAAAAATTAAAAAGTAACGTCAATCGAGACAACGATCTACAGTGAGATCCGTTATAACGAGACGCGATAAAGTGCACGCGTACCGAACGAAAATTCAAAGTCGATTTTCTCGAAAACAAAGCCTCGAACGAAAAATTTTTATTCTATATTTTCGACTTCTTTTTTCGCGTAAAATCACCCCCTTTCCGCTTGTACCACCAGTTACCAACCACCCTGTATATGCGTAGTATTAGTTTATAAATATTTCGAGTTTTGGTCAATAAAAATTATTCGGAATATAACAGTGAAATTCAAAATACCGTAAGTCGTCCGCAGCGTTCTCACGTACTGGGACTTTTCGATACAAAATCTAAACAGCGCTGCTTGGGACTCAAACGGTTAATTCTTCGCACTTCGAATTTTATTTCAATTTCGTTAGCAGCAGCTCCCAACGCTTTTAAGTGCTTTATTTGAAATTTACTTTAACTAAAAAATAAGACAATTTAAGTAAATAAAGGAAGAAACAAATTCACTTAAATACCAATTTTATTCACACTATTGTCGTATTTTGTAATTTTTAACTGTATGATATATCTTGAAATAATTTCCAGGATGTAATCCTGCTTTTCTTTCGCACGTTTCACAAAAAAAGGTGGGACTGAAAGAAAACAAATATAAAACGACATAGGAGCGCAAAGGGTTAAGAAAGCAGAGCGAAAAAATTTTCCTGAAGATCGTCGCTAATTCTTCGTGTTCGAAATTTAATTTAGCGCAAGATTCCATAAAGTTTTGCAAGGAATCGAGGATCCAGCGATTCTAATATCTGTCTGGATAATCTAATCGACTCTTCTTCGTTCCTAGAATCGAATCTCGACGCCGACGTTGCCATTAATAGCGTTTGCGACGCGAAAATTTCCCTGGCCAAGGTCACTCGTCGCGATAGTTTGATATTTTTCGCGTTTGGGAACAAAGTCGTGACACGATCGCGCAGCTTGACAAAGAAAATTGCACGTTGTTGGATATGCCGAAGTTTCATCGAGTTTCCTCGTCGAAGAAGAAGAAATATAGTGTTTCCATTTGATGTACGTAGCTCGGAAGATTCGCCCTTCGAGAAGCAAGCGGAGGACTCGTATTTTCGAGGTCTGTAAGCGCATTAACTTGCGAGCTATGTATCGAGGGCGGGCTTTCTTTTTTCGCATGCAAGTGATTTCTCAAGTTGATGGGGATATTCTGGCCAGGATCGTGGAATATGATTATCGGGCAGCATAATGGAGATTGGTATCTGGTCGGTGTATCTGATGTGGTAGAAAGTTTCGCATACAATCGTTGAATTACGATTAGATTTTTTCAATCGATGTCTTGGAATGTTCTTAGTTTGGGAAAAAACGTAAGATAATAAAGAACGATGCGTGAAGACATTGTACTGGGAAACATCGATTAGCATTCGTTTATACGTTGCAAAATATTTCTATCATCTAACTCGGGTTCTCTTGCAAAATATCTTTCTTGTTTAATTAAAAAAAAAAAAAAAAAAAAAAAAAAAAAAAAAAAAAAAAAAAAAAAAAAAAAAACAGTACTGCGTTTGGTATCGTATCAACTAAAATTTGCTATCCACCACCTTCGTCTCAAGTAATCGTCTCATCCGTTTCTTAAAACGCTAAAACGCCTAATATCGTAGCACGATCGAAATTCTTCATTGCCCTCTTTTTACAATCTTCCATAAATCCGCCACTTAACTCCAAATCTCGTTCCTGATATTACCATACCTATTGAAGCTACCTTGCAAATGAACGATGCGTGAAGACATTGTACTGGGAAACATTGATTAGCAAATGCTTCTATCGTCTAACTCGAATTCTTGCTACTGACGCGGAATCGATCTACGTTCTTTCTTCGCCACCTTGCAAAATATCTTTCTTGTTTAATTCCAAAAAACAGTATCGTATCAATTAAAATTCGCCATCCACCACCTTCGTCTCAAGTAATCGTCTCATCCGTTTCTTAAAACGCTACCTAATATTACAGCAAGATCGAAATTCATCATTGCCCTCTTTTTACAATCTTTCATAAATCCGCCACTTAACTGCAAATCCCGTTCCCGATATTACCATACCAATTGAGGCTACCTTGCAAATTTCTACCCTCAATTTAAACTTTGAAATACCCTTTTCTAAGATCCTCATACGTACCACCTGAGCCGAAGAACCAGCGAAACGCCCATTTACGCGCACAATGACGCGTGTCTGAACGGTTTTCACAGCCGCACCCCCGCGCGGATCTCATCGAATTCTCGTCGAAATCCTGGACGCGGCCTCCCAGTAACTTCTAACGAGGCAAAAATGTCGAGATTACGTCTACGACGGAGGATTGATCGACAGTTCTATCGTCTGCAGCTTTGTTCGTCGAACGAAATCGAACGCGAGAATAACCGTAGGGGGTTGAGACACGTTGGGGTTTTCAGAGAAACCTCCACGGCCTGCTACCACTTTTGACGTTTTTGCGTCTCGCCAATGACACCTGCTCCAGACTTTATTAAATCCCCCGACCAGACGAAAATAAAGACCCAACCCCGTCCGAGCCAGACGATTCTCCTTCGTTTTCCTTTTCTTTTGGTTTCGGAGAAGGTGGCGAACGCCGCAGAACTCTGACGTGTTTGGTAAATGAGTTTCACGGTGAATATTAACGAGAGTCAGCGGGGAAATAAACGAGGGTGTAGAATTGATTTTTAGACGCTTTGGCTCTGATCGTTTCTTTCATAATAATAATTCAGGTTTGAAACAATTTCATCGAGGAACGATCATTTTCAATTAAGTAGTACGTGTTCTAGATCGATGACAAAGCTATTGGAACAAGATCAGAATCTTCGCGTATTTAAAAACGTTCTCTGTTCTGTCAATTACGTTCTTAACTTTGGATTAAGTAAAGGTATTAACAAGATTCTTAGTCGCGAAATATCGAGTAGATAGAGGAATAATGTTTGGAAGAATTCGAGAAGTTACTTTATCATATCACAGAGATTCGTCTGCTTTCTTTTCGATTAGCGATTAGTATCGAAAGAGTTGCAGCAATATCGTTCATCGATGATGTAAGTATTAAAGAAAATATCAGTCATTGGCTGCAACAATCACATGACTCAAAAATCGCAATTTTATGCAATTTGAATATTCCAAATTGTTATGGTTTTTTGACGATGCAGCAAACTGCCCTCGCGTAGTAAATATTTCAAGTTCGCTAGAACGCTTTTTCTGTCCAAGTACGAAAACTAGAAATTTTGCGTTATGTCATTGTCACTTTGCAAATGAACGATATGTTAATATTGCGTGAACGGGTGGTTCGCTTTGTTACGTAACAGAGGCAAGTACGCGTTTTATTAATCAAGCGTGATAAGTTCGGTAATATGTTTACGAATATTTGAACAGTAAAATTTCGTTTAAATAAATGGAATTTCGTTGTACCTCTAATTTTAGCTGCATTACGTAATCCATGCAACAGTATGACAACTTCATTTCGGCATGTGAAAATCGGTTATGTACACGGTGTTAAAAAGGGAAAAAATAGAAAAGAATAATTTTGGAGACACGTAGTACGTGATACAGATATTATAGTTCGGGTTATTGAACAATTAAAATACATTAATCGCTCGATCGTTTAAATTATAAAATTCATTTTATCGGTATGTCAATTACAAAGTAATATTTATTTAATACAACGTCTATCGAATAATCACCAAAAATTGTCACTAAATCAACGAATAATTTATTATAATTTAACCATCGTGGTTTTCTTCTTCTAGTTGTAAGTCCCTGTGAATTATTCATTCTTTCCTTGCGCAAAGCACGTTGGTGTTACATCGAACGCGTTCGTCGTAGGCTTTCTTATAACTGTCTGATGTCATCAGCGTGGATCGTTCGGACGATTTCGCAAGTCGATTTTAATCGAGACCAATCAGGGCAATGACTGCAACTACCAATGAACGATTACATTCAGCTGTTTCATGGGAACGCGCCTGCCCTCCGCAAAAAGAATCGTCGATCTTCGCATCGTAACATCATTTATCGAAGTAATTAAAACATTCCAATTTCGTCAATTAAATCCACGAGGCTGGAAGTAAATTTCGTTTTTGAAATTTAATCAGATTCCGAAGGTTTAAGCGATCGAGAGAAGTTGCTGAAGGTATTAAAAATATCGAACACTGGAAAAATACAAATATTCAAATATTCCAAAAATACTTGTCGCATCAAAATGTGTTGTTATTTCTGTATTTAGAGGTAGGGTCGCAATATTTTATTCTTTGGATGAATCTATCACGTCGTTCTGAGCCGAAAAACCTTTATTGCACTTTCTTAAATGGACTAGGGATAAAAACAAAAAATTATCGACTATATCTAGAACTATCTTTTAGTTACTATTTTCTGTAACTAGCGCATCTGCACATGGATGGCGAGCTCGAACCTTGTCATTTTCAACAAAATGTCTATTCTTTTCTATTTTTCAATATTCTCACGAATCAACGCTTTGTCTCTATTCTCTTCAAAGAAATATTCCTCTCTTTTTATCGAGATTTTAACACCCTTACAAAGGACGCGCGATACGTGTTACACCTGGCACCTGTCAAGTATCGAACGATACGAAAGAATTGAAAAAAATCACGCGTACCAGTAGATCCTGCTATAATAGAAGTCTGCATTTAATATATCGAAAGGAGATATCGTGGCATAACGCACGTTGCACTATGTCTGTCGATTTTTCACATCGATATTTAGTATGAAAGAATATTCAGAGAGTCGGATGAATTGTCCTATACTGTGGCATTAAATTCCAATTCACGAGCTGTCTAGTAAACATTTGAAACAACCTTGACAGAAAGAAACTAATCAAATTTGAGTATTTTCTTTCGTTTGGGATCTTAAGATACCTCGAGTAAAGAATCGAACATTTTAGGGTAGTTTCGCGTTAACGAGATGTAATTTACGTCCACTTTCCATTCACCTCGGTCGATTATCTCACGCACGAAATTCACTTTCACTCTTCCTTCTAAAAGATCAACATCTGTCAAGTATCGAACGATACAAAAGAATTGAAAAAATCACGCGTACGAGTAAAGTAACGAAAAGATGATCGAGTTCGAGTTTTACGACTGAAAGGTCGGTTTATGTCCCAACAGCGCGATGTAACAGAACCGTTGCAGCCCCCAAGGGGTCAAGGCGAGCCCATGAATGTCGATGGCTTGATTAAAGCCGCGGAATTTCAACTTTTGGCCATTATGAATTTTCAATGTGACGCTGCTCGTAAATTAGTGTCCGTTGCGGACACGTAGGGTTCCAGTCCCTAGAGCGTAAAACGAGTAGAATGGAAAGAAAAAAATGTGGCAGATTGATATTACCGGACAGGACAGCACTCTGGAGATGCGTTCGAATCCCCGGGGACACATGATCGATCGGGCAGATTAATGGTAAATGTAACGCGTGTTATTGACGGATGAATTCGGTTCGTTTCGATCGCTGTTTCTCGTATTTGCATTCGAATCTCGGATCTGTAGGTTAACTATTAGCTGTATTCTCTTGCGCAAGAAATAATTTGGATTTTTCTGTGTTTATGAGAAATTCGAAGGCACAGATACACATCGAATACGAATAATATAGGAAACTGTATGTAGCGGCACATGAGTTAGAAGACAGTTCAATTCGTGTTGTTATTTTGCCTCGGGACATTGGCACCGCCTTGACGCACGAAACGTAACGATAAATAAATTCCGGGCAAAACAATGTCGCCGCTACGTGTTATCGTCGATCAAAGACGAATTCGAATTTTCCGACTCTCCCCCGATGAGTATAAATAAACAGACGCGATCTCGAGCGAATCAGTTATTAACGGAGTTACAGTCAGTTATCAACCAGTTATCAACGAATTATCATCGATCTAATTAACGAGTGATTAGCGATCCTATTTTACGACTTGTATACTGTACGAGCGTCTCAGCCAATATAGTCTGTATACTAATTTATTATTTTAAATATATTCGACGATTTCAACAACAAGCAATAACATTTAATAAATCTCGCAACATCAAACATCCTACACAAGTCTTCTACATGTATAAAGTAAGGGTCAATAACACAGACGAAAAACATGTAAAAGATTTAGCAAGAATAGGAAATACGATATTTTGGAAAATAGCATAGTCGTGAAGCATAGGAGAACGAAGATGTAAGGAAGATTGGAAGTTAAGGATAAAGCTGTTTGATAGTCTAGTTAGGAGCGTTTTTCTCTTTTTACAAACGAACATCCGACGATAGAAAAGATTCAGCGAGCCACGTATCGCTGGAATCAAAGGAGGAGAGAAAAATTCGCAATAAAAACAGGCGCGAGACCAGCAAAATACGAAGAGAAGTTAGAAAGCACCGAGAAAGATTCAACCAGGTGGAAATGCAAGAGGATACTAGTGAAACGAAAGATAGCTATATGAAAGTAGAAAGAGAAAAGTAGAAAGAGATTTTTAGAGCTAAGAGAATGATCAGGTGCAGAGATGATCACGTAAAGAGAATAGAAAATGGAGAGGAAATCTGGGAAGAGCGAAGAGCTAAGGATATGAAACAAGGAGGAAGAGAGACAGACACGAAGAAATCAAAATAAGCAGAAGAAGTTAGAGGAATAGAAATGAATTAAAAGCAAGAGCGAGATTTCGATGATTAAGGGAATGTAGATATTGGGAAGAATGCAAAGAAGAATGTAAATTATGTGGTGAGATGAAAGTGGAAAGGTGTGACAAGAAAGTGCGGAATAAAGATTCGGAATAAAATAACGAGAAATAAAGATTCAAATTGGGTAGAAGTAGTAAGCGCAAGTGGAAAAGTAAGCCTGGCAAGGTCAAATGAAATTATATGGAAAAGGAAGAGCGAAGAATTGGCTAGAAGAGAAGAAATATCAGATGAACGAAGAGTAGAAAGGAGAAAGGTAAAAAAGAAATAGACAGAAGAAATAGATTGATAGGGGTAGATAGGAATAGAATAGAAAAAAGATGTTGTACAAAGTATAGAGGAGTGATAAGAGCGGTGATAGTAGAATCTAGAGCGGAGGTTTGAAAATAATTTAGAGTAGAAAAGAAAAAGTGATAAAAAAAGTGAGATTAAAGTTAGAAAGAGAGAAAGAGAGAGACTGGAAGTGACCGAAATAGAATCGATATAGATAAATATCGTATAGATATACTGTACAACCAATTGTTAAATAACAAAGTACTATTATTATTATTATTATTATTATTATTATTATTATTATTGTTATTGTACCTATGGTTTGGTTTAACAAGTATAAATGTCAGTATCCATAAAGTTGAGATATTAATAATTCTAAAGATACGTTCTCTTTACGGTTTTGCTATTTTTTTATCAGAATTATATATGAGAAATTCCAAAACGAAGGATATTAAAATTTGAATGTTAAGAATCTTCCGACTTGAGATCTTTCACCTGGCGTAATTGAAATATTTGCGATATCCAGGATGGTTAAAATTCTTATCGGTGGAAAATCGAATAAAGTGGTTGTTCTGAATTTAGAATTCCCTTAATCGCATCTCGACCGCGTAACCCCCGATATCTAACGGATGTGCAGTATAATTTACCGCATTGTTGGCAAGGTTTTCACGGAAGAATTTGCTCGGTGTTGTCAGCTAGGCCTGTCCCCTCGTACTCGATCCACCATGAAGTGTAGTGAATTGAATTTAGAGACCGAAAAGCTCAGTCAAGGAGCATCGAGTGGCTATGGATAAAGGTAAACCACGTTAAACGTGAATTTACAATAAATGTGGCCCGTGTGTGGGGGAGCTTGCGACCGTGGAAAATTCAATTTCACGGGAATTTTAGTCGAAAGCGTTATACGGAAATTGAACGTGTTTCGTTGCAAAAATTAAACGTTTTTCGATAAATATTTCGCGTTATCGATCTGAAATTTACTTGTCAATGTTGTCCTCTTTTATGTTTTGCCTCTTCAGTTCTCCACTCCTTCGATTTTCTGATCTCATTCGTCTAGTTGTTCATTTCAATCCAAGTCCTACCAGTTCTACAATTTTCTAACTCTCTGATCTTCTAGTCTTTCAATTAATTCTGCAAGCACCTAATCGTTCAGTTTCCTAATCCTAATCCTCTAGCCTTCTAGTCCTTCGATTCTCCGATTTTCATGTGAACATATCCTGTATTATTAAAGGTCATCGGTGTCAAGTTCTTTAACATTCGTCATTTTCTCCCGATTTCTTTCGATCCCTTTCGTGCAAACGATTCGATTACGTTTAATTCGACCTCGTAAATCCAAAGCTCGCGAAACAAGCGTCGTCCAGCGTTGAACGACGACGCTATAAACCGTCGCTTTAGCGCAACTTACGATTTAAATCCTCGGGGCCCGACTGAAACCGATGAAATATCGCTGCAAATTACCGACAAATTTGACGCCAGAAAATTTCGACCCTCACGGCGATGCAAATAATTCCGGAGAAATTTTACGGTGATTGAGACATACATTGTGAAATTTTTTTTCAAAATAATCCGGCTGACTTCATTCTCTCTTTCTCTCTCTCTTCCTCCCTCTCTTTCTCTCTTTCTCTCTCTCTCTTATTCGTTCTTTTCTTACGATTTATGATAGTAATAAATTTACGCTGTAATGAATATTCATGAGAATGTGGGTGTTCCTTTTTGTTACAGATTACGTAGTTTCGTGGTGCGTGACAATTTTGTGTCCGATTGGTTTATGTTTATATGCTCAGTGGAGAAAATAAGGTGCAATTAAAGTTTCACGGTTTGCATCGATTAATCATCGCGTTCGTGGCTAAGCGGCGTTGAATCTTGATGACTAATATGACAAGAAGATGACGTCATTGGTTCAGAGGGATTTGGCGCCAACACGGAAGAGGGAATCCACCAGCAGTAATGCTTCCAGTTACTTGATGGTGAGTGAGAATAAATCTTTTCCAAGTATATTTTAGTACCTGACATAAATTTTAGTAGTAGCTATATTCGATTATTCTCTGAATTACTTGTATACAAAAGTAGACGATTGTCCAAAGAAATTTTAATAAGCCATCGATGCCGAGGACGTAAGTCTTTGGTGTAAAAATATACATATTAATTGGCGAATAATTATGAAGATAACTTTATTCAACGAATAACCGGTTTCTTCTTCTATGATGATCTAAATGTAAATTGCACGCATACAACATTCCGTGTCATAATATCTTTTTTTTAAAAAATACGCTTGCATAACGTTTTGATATAATTCACAGCTAGTTTCTTCTTCAATATGATCGATAATTGATTGAATAGTTTAACAAAATTTAACAACAGATATTAGCCCATGAAATGTAAATTTCGAACAAGTGACGTTTCAAAAATACTCCAGCTTAAAAGAACCACGTTTAAACACGCATACATGTGCTAAACATATATAAGACATCAATATTCAAATCTCGAGCTTCGTCCAATCTCTGCAAACTATTGCAACGTAGAAAGCATCGTACCATGTAACCCGAATCACCCCCCAAAAACGTGGCTCTATCAACTCCAATCCCATGGAAATACTCTCAGCATAGATTCTCCCTACCATCGTGTTCGTAATCTTCGGGAGAAATTTCTCGTTGCTTTCCCAGTGCTATCGTTGTCCAAATAATTCGTGATATCAGCAACCCCCATTCTTATCGCGCCTGCGATGTCCAAGGCTGGCTCTAGATCTGGTCGCGTCACGAGTATCGTGTAGTCGCGACAATAACGAGGCGACGATCTCGAAAACTGGAAACGTACTGTGGCGCCTTCCACGACGTCTACGTTTGACCATGAGGAGCGTCGTGACGCGTAGGGTGCGCGTTATCGTTTGTCAAGTGTGTTAGGCCGATGGAAAAGTTTCGCGAAACATCCCTGAACTTCCTCGTCGCCGCCTTTCCTTTGATTATCCGAGCGTGTGCCACGTGTCCCTTCCTGTTGACGCGATTTCTCTGTGAAATTTTTATGAGCCTGGAATTCGGATTATTTTCGGGTTGTTTTAATTTTTTTTAGCGTTTGCCGTAGAGCAACGATAGTAGAAGTCGATAAAGAAACGATGATTATGATTTCCGTGATCGTTATTAATGTACTCTTTAGAAATCTTTTTATTTGTTAAATACCTTTTTAAAAAGTATTAGATTATTCTTATCGCGGATATTCATGTTTATTTTTTCTATTGTCCGTTGAATTTTTATGAGTCTGAAATGTAAATTACCTTAGGCGCTGTTTTAATTGCGCAGGAATTTACGTTTGCATTTAAACTACATTTTTATGGAATTTTTCTTCACTTCGTAGACACTTTTCTTCGATAGTTACAGTACGTTGTTAGATTATTCTTGTTGCGATATTTATGCTTATTCTTCTATCTCTCTATATTTTTGTTTATCGTATATTCAGTTCGCTATCCCCTTTAGGATCCGTAACAGAGGGGATGAAAAATGAAACAATGGAATAGCATTGTTCTACCATCTTCGTATTCCTTATTTATTTATCTTTTTTATTCTCGCATTTGAATTCTTCGCGTATTTCCCTGATAAAACTGACATGATGAAAATAAATAAATAAATAAATAATTCATTTCAACAAGAGTGCACTTCCACACTTTTACTAATTTCAAACCCCAAAAGACTCTACGTCAACGATCACAATGTATCTACTTCGTAATTTACAAACATGTCACACTTTTTCAACTGTTCTATAAAATTTCGTTGCACATATTCACTTCAAATCACCCTAAAATACTACCCATCCTCCAGCCGCTATTTCCACACCCCCCTCCCCCCCCCCTGTTACTTACTCTCCGGCCAAATTACTCTATTCCACGTCACCTCCACTTCTTCCCTCCCTTGCAAAAACTCTCTAACATCGCCATTTTCACCGCGTGCAAACCATTCTCTCGCGCGTTTCCCATTAATGGGACGCATCTTTTCTTTCGGACTAAGCGCCCCCTATCTCGCGCGCTCGAGTTCGCTTCCGGCGAGCATTTTTCGGTATTGAACCGGCGCTGCGTGGTCGGAATTTTATAAACGGCGGGGAAAATATATCCGGGACGAGGAAAAGCGCGCTGGGGGTTGGATGGCTGGAAAGGTATGCAAAGGGGCAAAAAGTGAAGCATCGCGACGTCGGTGGCGGTGGCCTCGATGGGGTCGACAAGGAGAAACGCAAAGTCGGCGAAATCCTATTTAATGCAAATTTTCTCATGCACCAGAGCGATATCTCGTCGTTGTAAAATTAATGTTCCCGATGTTTCCTTTTCATTTCCGCCACTGTCGCCCCGCCGCGATCCTCGAAACATGATGGATGGCCAAAAATCTCGCCCCAGGTCGATTTACAGGCTCCTTTGTTTCGAATTCTCCTAGTAGCAGCACAATCGTTTAGATTACCTTGGATAAATAGAAGATGTGGTAGACGATCTTTTCCTATTCTCTTTTCTTTTTTCCCTCTTTTTCTATTTGCTGCGAAGAAGTTTATTGATAGATTCCGTACTTTTATGGACTTACAGGTAATTTGGAGATGCAAAGATGCGCGCAAAACGCGCGACATGTAAAATTGTATAAAATATCAAAATCGTAGGGCTTCTGTTAATATTTAGTAGATGAAACAATTTTCTATTCAAACTTCGTTTCCGTCTTCGTAAAAATATGAATTTGTATAAATATCCGCGATCTATTTGTCAACGTTATTTCAGAGTTTTATACGATGATTTGTAGGAAGCGAATGTTCCATACGTCGACTGCCATCAAACTTGTCGATGAAGAAAAGATTCGCTTTTTAGAATCAAAAATTACATATTTTCTCTATAAAATCGTGTACGATTTGTTAATACAAATGTAATTCAGTTTATGGATATCGAAGTACAACGTGAATTTTTTCGATCGATCATCCGAAAAGTGCAATTAAACTTGGCCCCTGGAAGGATGTCCGTGACAACCGCGTTTCAGGGTAGAGGCAATTAGGTGAAATTTGAATGGGTCTAGCTATCTGGACGATTATGCTTGAGCACGAAGTCCATCCCCGCGTCTTTCGCCCTTATGGGGATTGTTACGTCCCCGGGCAGCTTAAAAACGCTTTAACTTGCCGCACGGATAAGAACAGATGGTTCTGCTGTCCCCACGGAAACATACAAGCCATGCGAGTTAATGCTCGCTGGAATATTCAAAGGTAGTCACGGAATCACTATTTTTCACGGAGAGTCGCCTTCCAGTACGCATTAAAGAAATACGCCATTTTTCTCCTTTTTTTTTTCTTTTTTTGACGGCCGTATTTAAAATACGATAACAAAACTTACAGTGGGATATTGGAATTTTCTCAAACCGTAATCCACCTCTATTTGTCCGTACATTATTTGTGAAAAAATTCTACCTCTTTTGAATATTAGATTCTCTCTCTTGCATGTTAGAATCTGAAGATTCTGTCGAGCTGAGAACAGGTTCATAGACACGTAATCTGATTTATCTGAAAAATCCGATCGATAAATTCCTCTACGTTCAACGTTATATTTCATTTTCCTGATGGCGAGGTTGGCTCTATGAACGGCGAAGGGGGGCTAAAACGATTTCCAAAGCTCAGAGGAAGGCTTAATCCGATGATTAATTCAATTAACGGCGACTGCACGATCGATCTGGCACTGCACGGTTTCAGAGATCGGCAGACAGGACCTTAAGCTTCATTTGCATACCGGTTGATTCTCGAGCTGCGGCGGAAGCCTGTTTCGTCCTTGAGGCCGTAGTTTTCCATTAAAAGCGCCGTACATGGTGTCTTGCAACGATTTATTACCGGACATTAGGAAAATAAGCAACGAACGCTATAAAAATATAAGAAATAGAAGGAGAATCTCTTCGCGCGGTAATTGAATAGTCGTTATAAAAAAAAAGCAGTCAGTTTTTAAAACCAGTTCATTTTTATTAACAAACTTGTTACTTTTATGCAAGGGAAATTTGTAATATCGGTGACTTACAGCTTCTAACTTGTTTTATTCGTTTAATGGAGGAATTTTTCAAGGCTGTTTGAAGCTACGATGCAAATTTCTTGGAATCGTACGAATAATGTTAATCGAATTTGACAGCTAGTGAAAAAGTTAAAATTGAAATCGAAAACAGTCGGAAATAATACAAAATAACTGATAGATTATTGGAAAAATTAGAAAGCGATAAAATAAAACGATTTATTACCAGTAGATACATAGGATTTACTGTGCTACAGATGGTCAATTTCATTTCTTCGAGTACAATCAATTACGAGAAAGTAAATCAGACGGAATTACGGTGTTTGGATTGAAAAAGTTGAAACGGAGTCGGAGAACAATGATTCTTCGACACCCGGTGCACTTCAATTGTACCAGATCGAAGGCCATCTTCGCAGACACCGGTTCCAGTGTCTAGAAAGTTTCCTGTCAGCCGACCATCGATACACTTTCGATCCTCTCGGCTTTACTTCGTCGCGGCGAATCTCCTGCTGTAATTAGCTGAATCCTCTTCGACCAACTCGAGGATGTTCAACGTTCCTTGAGAAAATCGGTGTTTCGGTTGTTGGTCTGGTAAACTGCAGATACACTGGATCGTGGTATTTAAACGTTTTATAACATTACGAGGTGCTCAATAATAATCACACAGCCGTAAATTACATAGCGTAAATTAAATAAGAAAAATGCAAATCGTATGGAACGATCAATTACAAATTATATTAGAACAGTTACGATCTACGATTCATCGAATCGTATATTTCTTTTATTCGATTCTCGCTTCGCGCGTTACGTGCTTCGAAAATCCAAAGATACACGCGGAATGGAAAAAGCTCAAGAGATTACATCGTAAAAATCACCATAAAATTCTGAATAATAAATTCGTCTACCCTTTAATCCCGCCATTCGATATTTCAACGAACTGGAATTAATTTCACCAGAAACTCGCATCTCGAGTAAGTCTGTTCGTCATTCTGCGAGAAAAAGCGCGACAGTGAAGCAAAGATATAGGGAAAAAAAAAAGAAGAAAAAGAAAAAAAAAGAGAGAGAGTACTAAAGGCGAGTGAATTTTCAGGCGAGTGAACGCCTATCGCGTCGCTACGGTCCATCGACGTGGAAGAAAGTCGAACGCACCGCGGCCGAGGGTGGAAGAGGAACGCGCGAGGAGCCGATAAATCCTTCGTTCAATCAAGTTAAAACGATGCTAAATTATTTGGAAGGACATAACGGTGCTAAAAGTCGAGGCCTTAAGAATGGTGTACGTGTGTACAATCGTTTCGTGGGATTATATTTTTCCGTGTTTGGGGATGGCAAGAAATGTTCTTCCGCGGCAGAGAGCGCGCTCCTTTATGTCGTCGCCTTAGGCCTCGGTCACACGGAAATTTTTTAATTCGGCACACTGCTGTTCTTGTATCTTGATATAATTATGTCTACGTAATTAACATACTGTATCTTTATTTGCTTTCAGGATCAGATATGATATGTATTTTTATCAACCTATTTATCTCATTTATATCACCCAGGCAATCTTTAATTTCGAAAAGGAAATTATAACGAAGAAAATTATCGGTACGTGAAAATAATGAATTATACATTTTATGAAAATGCGTTATTCGTCACGGATGACAGAACCAACGCTCGTGTGACCGCAGCCTTAAAGGCGAAGCCTTTAACTGCGGAGATGGTCAACCCTCGAGCGACTCGAGTATCGCGAATTCTCGCTGAAAGGGCCCGGAGAAATTGCGTTCTAGCTCGCAATTTAGTTGGTCCTCCGTTTTTTTCCTTTTTCTTCTGGAGTAGTCTGATATCATAGTTGAGGAGATATAATTCTGGTGGTTGTACGAGGCGAATAATACAGGGAGAAACTTTTTTCTTTGCTTGTGAAAATTATTATGTCTTCCCTCTGTATTCTTCGTTTCTCAACCCTCGATTACCGACGTTATAATATTATTAGCAAAATCTTCGCATAATTAAAGAAACACTTTTCTACAACTGTAAAATGTATTCTATTAAAAAGCCATTGATACATACGATGCGTCATTTTTATGTAATGTGCTCAAAAATATCCCGACACGTACTTATTTTGTTGCGAGATGTACTTTAATTGTAAAATTACGTTTTACGTTTTTATTCGAGTCTCGCTGCTTTACGATTGCCTGCAAGATTATGAATTTTCATAAATATCCCCGCTCTACTAATCACGTAGTAGTGTTAGATCAATACTGGTGTTTTTTTCCTTCTTTTTGTATTTTCGTCAGTAAATTGCAATTTTCCAAAGGTTTTCGTATCACCTAAAAATAATTATGCAAAATGTATCGATCGTGTATCACGTAGAAATGTGAAAGATCTGTTACAAAATTCTTTCGTTGGTCGGTTGTGTCGTCTGTGGGACAAAAGTGGCACGAAATCATTTTTGTTTGGACTCAGATGTTGCTATGGAAATTGAACGATGGGTCGGCGGCACGTTCGTATCGATTCCCAGGGACGAGTACACGTCTCGTGTACTCGTGGCTGCACATTCGTGTTAAAGTTCAGTTCACTCACCTGCTCTGATCGTAAGAAGGTTGCTTACGATCGTACGTGTGACGAAATCGTGTGTCCGAGCGCTGAATTACGGAAATTAATTTTACACCGCTAATTATTCAAACTCGTCTTTGTTCGCGAAAACGTACAGACGTCACAAACAACGTTCGAAATCCTCTCCAACTCGTTATTTTGAATTAGAACATTTCGAAGATTAATAACGCTATTTTTAAATTTAAAAAAGGTGGAAATTTTCAATGAGAAATATTAAAGGTGTTATAAAGAATCAACGACATCTTCATAATTCCATTTTAAACGTTCCAAATACTAAAAATACCATTGTTTCAAAATAAAAATAAAAGACAGAAGACTGTTTAACTGTTTAGAATAATGTTATAAACAGTGTGTGAAATTTCTTCGAATCTCATAATTCCATTGCAAACATTTGACAGATTAATAATACTATCGCGTGGATATAAAAATTAAAAGAAACATTATATTATCTATTCCATGGAAACAATACAGGAACGTGGAATCGAACGGAGCCAAGGATTTTCAGAAAAATGGTCGCTCGGTAGTATCGATCGGTTCTCTGTCGGATCGGTAATAAAAAGGCGCTGACATTTCGTTCTCGTTCTCCTCTCTTTTTACGTTATTCTCGGAATCGCGTCAAGTGTATCGTGTAAAGTGCAATTCAGAGTCGCGTGTGCGTCATTCGTGTGAAATTAGCGTCGTTGTTATGCGAGTCGTCGAAACGTTGGTAGTCGCTGTTTGACAGTGTTTATAGTTGTAGAAAGGAAATCGAGCGGTATCGCGGTGTTATCGTCTGTCAGAAAACGGAAGTTGCTGTTATCTTCGCGCGAAGACGAGAGGAAACAGCGTTCTCCGGTGAGTGACCGGGTTCCAGTGGTTTTTACTAAATCGATCGCGCTTCTCGTACACCTTGACACCCGGTATGTAATCATTTCTCTTATTAAAATCTAATAAATTTTCTTGCCTATCAATATCCTCTAAAAAATTTCTCGAATCAACGGGATATTGAAATAATCCCACAACGTAGAGAGGATTAAAATGTTCGTATTGGCAATCTAAGAGCAGGAAGTTTTTGGAAGCGCTATCGTTCGGTGTAAATAATATGAATTATACCGAAGAAAAGATAAATAAACAAACAGAATGTTTATAATTCCTCTTTGTTGATTAATACTACTTCTTTTTTTGTTAACATTTTTATTCGGACGAAGGCCAGTTATCGATAAGTGTGGAAGAAATTTGTCAAAAAATGACATCCTTTAAAATTCATCTTACAACAGCTACCATGTCCGAAATTCGTTCTCCGTGTAGAATAAAAAATCCCTTCGTTTAAAATCAATTAATCTTCCGTCGTATCACTGTTCTGTGGAAAAAAGTCACAAATATTAATTTTTAATTGCCAATCATTATATATTGCCAAATATCTTCTTGCTTACCTCTTGCTAAGGTTACCAATAATTAGTAGATATTCGTTGGTAACATAAGAAGGCTTAATTCTAAAACTTATGCATTTTGTTAAGCAAGTTATTAAAGTATATATAAGTACATGTAAATTTCACAGTTAATGTTTTTGTGCTTCGCAAGAAACTACAGGAAAAACTTTAGCCATCGATAATGATTATCGGTAACCAAAATAAAATTCGGGTCATCGATAATGGTTACTGGTAACCAAACAAAATTCCTGGCTATTTATAACCGGTTACTGATAACCAAAATTAAATTTCCCTCGATAACAACTACTGGCAATGAAAACAATTTTAATCATTTGTAATGGTTATCCGTAAGCAAAATTTCTTAATTAAAAATATTAACTCGTACACCGGAACCTTTGCAATTCATCTTACAACAGCTACGATGTCCGAAATTCGTTCTCCATGTAGTATAAAAATTCCCTTCGTTTAAAATCAATTAATCTTCTGTCGTATCGCTGTTCTACGAAAAAAGGCCACAAGGCGTAACTATTACAAACGAACCGGCCCTCGGTTGAAACCATAATCGACACGGTAGAACGGAACGAGATACGGGATTAAATCGGAGATGGTGAAAAATCGTGGTGGAGAGAGGCGGCTTAACACTAACAACCGTTTCGCGCGTGCATCATTCCGAGCAAATATCGCCATCAAATCGAGCATCGCGTCAACAATTTTTCCATCCCCTCGTATTTCAGCCGGTAGTCGGCCGATTAATTCTTTTCCCGGCCACGAATAGCCCCAGGCGCGATTAATTAATTCCGTCGGTTGTGAACGCATGCCGGCAGAGCTGGAAAACACGGCAATTTCGTCGGCTTGGGATCGATCGTTGGAAACGTGTGCGTGCAACCGATTCCGATAACGAAGATGATAACGAGAACAGCGTTCAACTAGCCCGATCGAGGATAGTTTCCAGTTACATCGTTGAAAATCCACGAATAAACGTTTTCGATCGATCCGCGACGATTGATCTGTCCACCGACTTGGTTTTTGGTCAGAATTCCTTTTGGGAGGTGGCGGCTGAAAATTATTAGGTTGACCGAAATGTTTCTTTCGTTTTATAAGGAAATAATAGACGCGCAATGTCTTTTGTTTTATATTAATTTATTGAATTATAATAATTGAGCGTAATAATAGTAATAGAACGAAATGGACCATACCTAAGTCAATAGAATAATATAAAACAGAAATTGTTGTTCGTCTATTATCAACTTATAAAACGAAAGAAACTTTTCGGACAACCTAATACATCTGCTAAGTTGCGGTTTCTACGATTTTAATCCTGTTATGCTTATGACAGTATATCGCGTACGATGGTTTTCATTTTGTGTTAATCGTGTAACGATCGGATATGCATGTTTATGCATGGTTGATAAATCTGCATGAAATACTGTTTAATTTCCTGTGCAGGATAAACGAGCCTCTCAAACGCCAGACTGATGATAACTTTGTATTCAGTTTTTCATTTCTTTTTATCCATATATGTATATGTCACATTCTATCGTCCGATATAAGAAGATTAATATTTACATCGGATTTGATTATGAAATATAATTTGAGAAAAATTAATTTAATATTGCTATTAATTTTCTTTTAATATCACGTAGCTTAGTTAGAGCAAATAAATCAGTTTCTTTCTTTTTATCCATATGTATATAATTATTAAATATAATATAATTATATATATAATTAATGTCCCTTTTTTAATTGCAAGAAATGTCTTCCTTTCAAGAAATATTTCCACAAGTTCGTTAGTGAAACAAAATGTATTCAGATATCACCTCTTGCCTTTATTTTTCAATTTTAGTCATTCGAACTTCTGAACTTGCGGAAATATCAAAAAATTGGGAATAGCTGTGTTTGGAAATGGGGAATAATTATTTTAATTTTCAGATATATTCTGAAATGAGTGATAAAGTTTGATACGCTATCGATGAATCAACGTACGTTATCGCCTCACGTTTACTATTTTTCTAGCGATATCCACTTTACAGCAGACGCTGATAATAATTAAACGATTACCGAGGCTAGATCGTTTCGTATTAAAATTGGAATTTGAATTGTGGAAAATACAGATATAAAGTTTGTTCTTTGTATCTGTCGTCCGTAAATGAAACTAGCGTGAGTTAAAGCAATTGCGATGTCACTGCATGCTTGAAAAATAATTGAACGTGGAATGGAATAAAATAGAATCGCGTGAAAAACGAAGAACTGCTGTTTAATCTGATTCTGTGAAAAAAAAGGGGTACGCACGATGGCTTGCAGAAAATTCGATACGAATGAACGCAGCGTGTTTGATTACATGGAAAACGTGACGAAGTATTTGCTAGAAATTAGTCGTAAGAATGACATAAGCGACGAAGATTTTGCCAGCAACTAGACCGACAATAAGATCTCAAGGTTTGATCACTTGTCATAACTTCCTCTTCAATTAATACACACGATATCAAACTTTATCCACACAAGTTGAATAAAAATGAAACACAAAAATCAAGTTTTCTTATAAAAGCCAAGATGTCGAGACTTCCTCTTCAATTAACACACGATATCAAACCTTATCCACACAACTTGAATAAAAATGAAACACAAAAATCAAGTTCTCTTATAAAAGCCAAGATGTCGAGACTTCCTCTTCAATTAACACACGATATCAAACCTTATCCACACAACTTGAATAAAAGTGAAACATCAGAAAACAAGTTCTCTTATAAAAGCCAAGATGTTGAGACTCCATCGCGTACCCCGACTTTCTATTTGATTAACGCGCACAATATCGTGTCTTATCCGAATTTCACTTTGTTCGAACTTTATTTATTTCTTTTAAATCGGCTCTCCCGCTATTTTTTCACGATCATAGACAAAATTAGTACCTCCACCGCAGAGTTAAACGTCCGTAACCAGCATCGTTCAGGATCAATTCCTCGATAATCGAGATTCTCGTCACGCGCACTGGATCTCGTACAGCTCATAGATTCACCTTCTCTGAAGTCTGTTTCTTTCCTCGCAGCTGCGTCTTCGTTACTCGCGCTGCACTGGCGTACGAAGACACGCGTGTACGTTACTGTATAATATATGTACACTCGGGAATATACTCTTCATCTTCTTCTCTTTTTCATTCTCTGGTTGTCTTATCATCCTTTGTGTCGTGTGTTCGTGGACACACAGAGGCTGGCAAATAAATGGTGGCCACGGGAAGCACGTAACATTGCCGATCGAGTGCAGCTGTCGTTGCACACCGTGTGTACCGATAGTTTCGAATCGCAGGTGGGCAATCATAGGGTATTTTTGAGTTGGGCGCTCGACAGGGGCTGTCTATCTTGCTTCGATCAGATTGTGATAGAAAAAGTAGCGTTTTGTTTCAAGATTTCATCGTGCTTGGAGCCTGAGGGTTTGATTTCAGCAGAGGGATAGGGTCGGTTCGTCTCGTGATTTCTATCGTTTGAACTGTATGGCGTTCTTTTTCTTTGCTTTGGGTCACGTGGAATAGGTGGGTCGATACTTTTTGGCGAAAGAACAGGAAAAAGAGGGATCGCGTTGGTTATGCTATCTTTGCGTATAAAATTTCAATTTCAAATTTCATTCAAATTCCATTGATTTCGGTATTCAATAATTCAGCATTTCGTACAGTTTCAAAGAACGAGAAAGATTACGGACACCCTGTGAATTCTATTCTATCGTGATATTACCTCTTACCATTTCTCGCTACCCCATATTTCATCTTTTTTCGGTAGAACGTACGACACGACACACGAAGATTAAGAAAAAAATTCCAAACCGAAGAATCATCTCGATCCCTGTTTCTACCCTCTGAAATCCTCTTGGTTGACCTTCGATCTCTTCCATTCGAGACACCCTATAAACGATCCGCTTCCGGTTCGTCGTGTCCTTATTAAACGAATCTTTTCAGCGGCGCGCCGAACATTCGACTTTTGCGGCGACAAGAGTCGTCAACCGGACGCGCGTGTTCTACGTTTATTTGCACGGGTTGGACTATGTGCGTGCATCGTCTATTACGATAACGAGCAGCCAACACCAGGACCCGCTTAATTGTCGTTTGTGCTACCTAATCGTTGTCGTACTCTCTTTACTAGTGGCTACGAGCTGATATAAACACGGGGTGAAAACAAGCAACTACAGCGCGTTACATGCGAATACGATTGCGGATTCAGTTTCCCTCGGGAAAATTTTGAGTAGAAATTGAACGAGCACGATTGATCTATTTAGTCGTATTTTATTTTATTGACAACTAGGTGATTGCGGATTTTGTCACTAGGTGGTATTGATATCGCCAATAAATTATATTAGGTGGTCCGAAAAGTTTCTTTCGTTTTATAAGGAAATAATAGACGCACAATATCCTGTTTTATATTTGTTTATTGAATTACGCACGAACATAATAATAGAAATAGAACGAAATGGATCATACCTAATTCGATAAAATAATATAAAACAGAAATTGTCGTTCATCTATTATCATCTATTATCGAACGAAAGAAGCTTTTCGGACAACCTAATAGAAGAAGAAGAATATTTATTTATACTACTCGTCGCGTGTTTATTTATCGTAATATTAGCGAGGCTTTTACGTTAATCTCCGAAATAAACTGAAGAATGAACGACTTTGTTACACGATGTAATTGCTATATCATACAACTATAACATAGTTCAATGTTTCGCATTAGTTCGCAATCTTCCTGTCAGTAATTAGTTCTAATGATCGCATCGGAACAGAAAAATCATAATTCATCGTTAAGCTAACTAGGAACGAAGGAAATAGGGTTAACCCCATCGCGTGACAACCCTCCGAAGTCAGGACATTGATCCTACAGTTGATGGATCGTTGATTAATCGACTACATAACAGAATACTGCTACGCAGTATATTCTCGAGTTCCCTGTACGAAGTTAGGCAATTCCTCTGGGACCTGGGACAGCGATCGTATATGGGCTTCCCAAATTCTTTGTCCCGCGTATCCATGCCATGGCAGGCAGCGTATGGACAGAATAAAATATGAAGTAATCTATGTGTATGGGTGCGTTATGCAAGCTAACAGACCATTGGACGTAAGACATACATCGTCGGCTATCTCGAGCGGTGATCTGAATGACTGTGTTCTGCTTTGCTTGCTTCTACCGGGTAGACACGCAGAGTTCGCTAGCGATAGCTTCGATCCATTAAACGTGAATCATTCGAACGCGTTATCTAGAGCAGAGTATTCTAGAGAAAAGATAAGCGTTTTTGCTTGCTATCCGAATGCTTGGTTACGCAAATGTTCGAATTTAAGATTGACAAATATAAAAATTATGATTCGCACTTTCGAACAGAAAAATTTCAACTCAAACCTTCCAGTATAAAAATTCAGATCGAAGCTTTTAAAAGTTAAGATTATAAAATTAGTTTGACACCGTAGCGCGATAATTATTCGCGAATTTTCTTATTAACAACGTCGTTCAAACTCTTCTATGTACTTTCCTATTCATCCATTTTCTTCTCTTTTCTTCGCGCAATGGTATCTCGATTTCTACACCTTGTCGCGCGTCACACCTGAGACACCGCCGTACTTTCCAGCTCTTGTACATCGACAAACTTGTTCTATCGTCCAACGAACGAACCTTCTCGCATAAATCGCGAAACCCATTCGCACGAATCGAAATGTTCAAATATTCCGAGCGATAATATGCATTCGAAAGAGCCGAACTTCGTTAACCTATTCGACTACAAGATACGAGGCTCGAACAGTCTAGATCCTTCAAAGGCAACAAAATCCGGTTTCGTCAAAATGCCACCAGACGTAAATCAAACAAAGTCTATTCATACGTTGTAAACACACGGCCATGCTTACGTAGTACGAAACTTGCGAGCTTTCGTGGAAAGTTTCGCGTTATTCCGGGCGTACTCGATGAATTTAATTAAACAAAGACCGGAATCGAATGAAACGCCGCGACAACGGTACAACGTGTTGCACGACGTCGACGACAGCGGCCGGTGCTGATTGGATCTAATCCGTTTAATTCGGGGAATGAGTTTCAGCGGACCATTTTAATTCGAGCCGCCGTCGTGTCGCGTTTGCTCTTCTTCTGCGAGTTCCGCGACGCGAAGGGGAATTGGCAAGCCTGCTCGCGCCGCGAGGCCAGCCATCGTGTTCGCAGTTTAACGATCGCGCCGGGAGCCCCGCAGAGTTTCCACGCGTTACGGTTATTAGGGACCCCGTGTGGGTCGCGTTGTCTCGAACGCATACATCCGAGAATTCGCTCGAGAATCTCTCGATGATCGTAAGTTGTTACCAGTTGGAAGGGGAAAACGAGGAAAGGAGATCGTCGACAGGGAACGTCTTAGCCTGGGAACACGAACGCTATGATCTAATCATGGAGATGGAGAACTGGTGGAGGAAAGAATTGGTAGAAGATTCGAGTTCTATATGTTTATGTACCTCTATACAGCGGCTCGCGAATGTTTTTACAAATTTCTATGAAATATTTCTACATATTTGTGATCGCGAATATCGGTATTCGTATGTTTCGGAGTGGCGCGAGTCGATAGGAAGTTTCTCTATTTGGGCAAGTTCTATTTCAAGTAGCTCTAAATTAGACCAAAGCCCGATTCAGTGTATGGTAGCTAATGTTCCTGTCCACTCTAATTCGTCTTCAACTGCTTCGAATGACTATAGTTTCTGAGAAGTTGCTCCCGAATGGTCTAACTTGCTCTGACTCGCGTCATATCTTCTCAGGTCATATAGACCCGACGTGCATAGCTAACTTTCCTTCGAGATCCAGCTAACCAGCGTAGAAACTTTAACAAGAAGTTAAAAAGTCGAAATTAAGAAAAGAGTGAAAAATTCCAGCAATCTACTTGAGAAATTTAACAAGTAATTTGGAGACAACTGGGAGACAAAGTCAATTAACGAAACATTTGGAAATGAAAATTAATACGAAGATACAAAGGCGACGAAGTTTATCGATCCAATCTTATTTCCAATCTAATCTGAACGAAGCAACGAATAATTAACAAATAGAAATTGTTAAAGCATAGAGTTGAAGGAGTTTCCTCGTCGATCCAAACCTAAATTTAATTCGAACGTAATCGGAATTAAGCTACGAAAATTTCCAAAATAGAAGCTCGTGCGAGAATTTGCATAAAGTGAAGAAAGTTTACTTGTCAACTGTAACCCAAACTGACTGAACCCAAGCAAACTGAAGCTAAAACTAACCCAAACGATACAGCGAAGAGTCAGAAAATGGAAATTAATAAGCAAGAAAGTGGCCCGAGTTTACTTGCCCCAGAATCGTGAATTCATATCCAAAAGAATCATAACATGGTCTTTGAGCGAAGTTTCTGCGACCCTGACACGTTTGCAATTTTTAATAAACCCCATCACAGGTATAAAAAGAAGCAGCAACGAAACGGTGTCAATCTATTTCCATCTATTTTCAAGGCGAGAATAAGCCGCTACTTTTCTGCCCCCCTTGCACCCCTGGTACGACCGTGGCCGAGTTACGTACACTGGTGTTCTCTTATTCGCGGTTTTTCTTCTCTCGGTGTGCCCCATGAAAAATGCAGCAACGATTTTCGGGGTCCCCACGTCCGTGACCAAGATCGAGATTCAAGCGTCAGGTCCACCTTTTTTCCATTGTAAGCCGCGCTATCTTCATTTAAGATAGTGCGCAAGACAGCGTTCTGAATGACAATGGACCGGAAGGGTGTCGGTGTTATTTATGCATTCATCCGCGTGTTTTTCCGATCCTTTGTCATCGCGCGAGGTTCTTCGGCTTGTTATTTAAATGCATATTTTTTTCCTTTTTTTTTTCCTAGAATATAGAAGATGCATCTGGAGTTTGGGACAAATGAGTTGATGAAATGTATCGATCTGTTTAATTCGAGGGTGTCTCTTGTTGTCTTAATTGGTAATTTCAGTTGATTGGTTTTCTGTGTGTATCGGGTTAGGAGGAGGATTGTAAATTATACTTATTACGAGTGGTTTCTGCTTGAATTATTCTTTTCTTGTGTTTCTCGTTTCTGTATGAAATCTTATAAATATGTATCGCTTAATATCAAAATCAATTCTAGTCGATCGATTTCCTATGTGTATTGGGCTGAGAGGAGGACTACAAATTGTATATTGCGACTGCTTTTTCTTTGAATTATTCTCCTCTTCTATTTTTTGTTTTCGTATAAGAACTTGTAAATATTATTTAATATGTGAAAATCATTTGTAACTATCTGCTGATATTGCATAAATTCCTACAAAATTTTCAACGCGAATAGATTCTCTCTACACGATTTGAGTAAAGTTGGAGTATAATTCGAGTAGAATTTCACTGAGCTTTTTAGATTGCAAGAGAATCTGACAATCGATTAATATGCACGTGGCGAACGAATTATAAAAATTGGATTATTTTGGAAATAATCGTGCGGTATGGTAGGGAGTTCAATGAAAGTTCATCGAACGAGACGTCGATCATTTCTACGGGTTCCATCGGATTTCTAGCGAGAAAGATCGACGAAGGGTTTCCGTTGCTTTGGCGAATCCATCGATTTCCATCGGCTTTGTGAGCAAAGCTTCGACAGCCGGAATATCTAACCGGCGTCCTATGGGGTTCCATGCTTCGTTGCTCGCATGACTCACCCCGAATACACACGAGGATCCGTGTGCAAGCCAAATATTCGCGAATCGAAGGCACACGGTTATGCGTCTCTTGCTTCCGTCGCGCTAAAAGCGTCCGTATTCCACGAAAATCACGTTTTCGCCGTTAATATTAGCTATTTGTTACTTCCAGCCGAGAATTGGTAAATTCGAAGCGATATTTAAATTTATTTGAAAAGAATTCCCAGATTTGAAGGGAATTTTTGGATTTAGAATGTTAACTGGATATTATTTTTAAGGTAAAATCAACGTTAATTAGTTTAGAAAAGATATTTTTCAACGTAAACTTATAATCTTATCAAATATTAGATCAAATATAAATTTTTCTTTTTATTTAATATTTCACATTCACAATTTGTCCAATTTGGACATTTGGTAGAATTTTTTAGCTGTTTGATTATCATGTGGGTGGCTACCCCCAGCGGAGTACCATCTTCGTGTTTGTTAGGTTATATCCTTTATGTCAAATATAAATGAATCGTAAATCATAAGGGAAAATCTACGATATAATCCAAAAATACCAAATATCACAATTTGGAAAATAAATGTAACCCGATGGAAACAATGAAGAACGTTCACGAGCTCTTTTAAAAACATCAAAAATAGTCTAAAAATACGAAAAGCCCACGGTTAAAGGAAAAGTTAACTTAAAACTGATTAACAAAGGACAAAGAATATTCACAAGCCATCTGTAAACAGAATTACACTTCAAACTCTTGATATTCGACCGACGTGCAACAAAATGATGGAATCGGACAGCGATGGTATAGGAGAGGACACGAATTTTCAAAAGACAACGACGTATCTTGTTATCTGTCAATCGAGTCTCACTGAGGCGGACGGGTATGAAAATTTCAGAAATAGTCTGAGATTTCTGGCACGGGGGATGATGTACCCGTGTCACAGGGGAACTCGATACACGTATCGACAGATCGCGGGGTTGTGGCTGGGGTGAATTGCAATTACATTCTCAGGATGACCCTTTAAGGTCGCGTGTTCAGCGAGGGTTTTGATGATATTTAAATTCCACTTGAAACGATGCATCGTACTCGACTCTGTAACTCGTTATTTCGATGAAGTTTGACGTTAAGTACGAAATATTCCGAAATTATGCTTATTTTTCTACTCTATTTCTTCCTATAGATTTCGAAATAATCGTTAATTGTTATCTAGTACGTAATTTATTTAGCTTTATATAATTTAAAGTAATGGTTGATAATTGGATAATTTACTTTGCCTGATACTTTGGATTTACTAGCTTATAAATACTTGTAAGCTTATAACGATGAATATTGATGTTGGAGAATGTTGAGAATTACATCGGTTAATCTGTTAACAAGTTGTTCTCTAAGTCATGCGAATGTACGCTGTAATACGCTTCAAAGCTCTTTAGGTTGTTTCAGCCTACTCCTAGTCAGCTTAAGTCGCATCGACTCCCGTTCTACTTTGCTCTAACAACCCCTAGCTTGTGGCTACGCGACATCAGCTTCGTTCTACTTGTGACAGCTCTGGTATCAAACGTTTCGTTACAACCCTCGGTCATTTAATGATATAAATTCAATGTTCTACCAAGGCAAATGTTCTTAAGATCCAACGACTCGTACCAACTTCTTATTTTAATAGTACAATACTGAATTCTCAATCAATATGTATCAATTATGTAGCTTGACACCAATCTCAAATATAGTGACAACGATAAAAATAAAAACGACAAAAATAAAAGAAGATAAAAAAGAATATTCTACTCGCAAGTACACTTCAAACAAGTATCATTCGAATTCTGAATTTCCTCGATCGACCAGAGCCCCTCGACGTGAAAGAAAATGAAAGAAAGTCGGTTCGTTGTGCCTGAATTATAATGCACGCGATGGAAAAATAAAAGGGTAACTCGTGATTGCCACTTGGCTAGCTAGCTACCCCTTTCGCCACTCGGAACCTCCATTCACCACACGACAGGGCTTTAATCGCGCTCGGCTATTGTGCAATGTCGTGTCAACGTCGACAGAGTGGTTCGAGCCGAATTACATAAATAATGTGGCGAGGTAAGTTCGCTTTCATTCTCGGATCAGTCAGCGGATCGACTTCAAATATGAGAAAGACCTATGAATAATTCCATTTGTGAATCGAAGAGTCAGTATATCGTATCAAAAGGAGATTTAATTTTGAGGTCGAAGTGGAGTTGAAAATCATCTTCCGTTTAAAGGGGATAGAAGAGGACTATCGTTTTTTAGGAAATATTTATTAGGGCGGAAAAGCGTCTTTTTTAGAGAGTTGTTTAAGGGAAGCTTAACACTTTGTGGTTTTTATCTTTTTCTTTCTAATAGTCGAAGCTCAAGGTGCAGCGTTTTTAGCGATTTATCGTGAAAAGTAAAACGCAAAAAGAAATAAATGTCGTTGGTCTCTGTTTTATATCAGAAACAAAGAAGTGTGTATAGGTGGTTTTCTGTAGCAGATGAAAAATATCAAGCACTAAAAATTTATCAAAAAGTGGTAAAACACTGCATCGTATATTAAATAATAGGAAAATTACATTATTGTGAAATGAAAATCATTATTATTTTAAAAATATGATTTTTAAATTAATACGATTTTATTCGATGCAAAAAGACAATTTCTCAATTGATGGAACATCGTGATTCTCTATCATTGTATAATTTCGTATTACTCTCTGAGATCGCGTGATAAAACTTCTGGCTCCATGAGCTTACACATTCACCAACCAAATACACACAAAGACAGGTAGAGGAAAAAGTGTGAGTTCGCCATAGAAAGGCCTGTTGTGCCCTCGAAACGAGAAAAGGGAGGTTAGTTTATTAGAAAAATCCCCTCTCGACCGGGGATCACCGACTAAAGTAACAACCCCTTCAAACAGGCTACGTTTTTTTCATAAACGAAAATTGCAGTTGGTCATAAATTACAGTGATCGTGTTGGTAGATGATAGCATCGAGGAAGAGGCTGGTTGCCCGTGAAATCGAGTTTCAGAGATAATTATGTTCGTCTATTTACGTATTTAATTAGCGTTCACCCCTTTGATAGGGTGTGGTATCTTTTATATTTTTCGTCTTGATGTATAAATTATTCTCGCTTTGTTCTTATTTTTTTAATGGAGGGATAGAAGGGTGGTATTTTAAATATTCTGCTATAATTTCTTTCATCTCTTTCTCTCTTCTCTCTCACTCTTTTTTTCTTCTTTAAACATTCTCAAATATTCTTGTATATAAAGCAAAAGTCAAACGATATTGTTACTTTTCTTATAAAGATTTACAAACGATAATAAAACGTGTTGCAACCACCAACTACCGCCTTTTAAGATAAATAGAGAAGCAATAATGGCAGAGATTCCGTAATTGCTTTCGAAAAAACGTGGGAGAAATTGGAAACCGATCACTGATACAGTATATAACGATTTTACCCCCAACGAGGGCAAAGAATTTTGCGTTTTATGTCCGTCACCCCCCTTAAGTTTGGTGGCTCGTGTTCCCTGCGACGCGCCACGAAACTTTATCGGACGTCTTCTCCATGTTCAATATTGACTTTGCGAAAGTGCCTCCGAATGGAAACCTTCTAATTTTCCGGACTCCGATTCCATGATGCAATGCAAATACACCAGGCATTCGTTGTACACGCACAAACGGCTGTGTCCTGTGTTCGCGCAAACTTCATTTCTTCCACGATGCTCTCAACATTTTTCCGTCTCTTCTTTTCTGTATTTGTTTTCTTTTTTTATCAAACCTATCGTTCTTTTCGCAAAGAATTTGCTAATACTTTCTGTGTAACTTCTATAGAATTCGATGATCCCTTCGTGGATTATTTGATTTTTTACGAGTTCTTAAGCAGAATGAAGCGTAGTATAGATTTTGCTGTTTACCCGACGAACGATATTAAAAATTCCCTTTCGCCAATACATCGTATAAATATTCCATTTCCTTTTGTAATTTCAACGAAAGTAGAAAATCACACGTAATCTCAGCGTAAACATCGACGTTAGTAGACGCGAATTATCGCGTAACGTAGCACGACGCCCGGAAGCGGAAACGATCTGTGTTCGATTACGGTGTTCTCGCGGTTCCTGCATGAATTGTGTTATCGCGGAGCAACAGCAGGTCTCGCTGAGGGTACGCGTTTAGGAGCGATTTTACGACGCGGTTTCGCTGTAACATGGCTTCAATTAAGGATTAACGTGATTGCAAATAGCCAGCATCTACCATACGTATATTATCAATTTCCTGTGACTTCATTATAACCAATTTACTTTAATCCGTAATTAAATTTAATTTATACCGCTCGAGATTTAGTGATCTATGTACATGTTTTAGTGATTTCTTGATACAATATAAGGATATCGCTTTCCATGTGTGCTATGTTAAAGAATTAACATTTAGTTACGAGTTATCATCTTTCGGCATTGCAATTCGTGTCACTTGGTAAAATTGACGATTGCCAGAAAGATTTATGTTACACGTTACACCTTTTCAACGATAGACACGTTACTACGATTCACGCTATTTTATTCCAGACTTGTTTTATATCACTATCGATTACTCTAACTCATTTCGACACGTCTCGACCAAATCCAGTTCTTTCTCTGCAAATCTTATTCGCCGCTCTTATTTCCAAATTATCATTAAAATACACGCTATGTTACTTCCAATTTTATTTTACTTTCAATTCGCTGTAAATCACGATCAATTAGTCCAACCAGTTCCGACATACGTCAATCAATTGCAAACTCCCTCTTCAACCCTCTACGCCACTTTTATTTTCGTTTCACCCTTTTGTAACTCTTGCTAAGCATCCGCAGTACGTTCGAACGAGTTTGTACTCGAGTTCGAATTTTCATTAAAAATATACAGAGCGATGGTGTTCAGCAGCGGAACACCGGCTGCGTATTCATTAAAGAGTAAAAAGCGATTGATGTAGCGCTGCGAGACGAGGTGTGCACCGACGAGTCTAACCCCTTTTGCTTCTCTTTCAGCTGCTTAATTCCCTGGCGACCGATTTGGACTGCATGCTGAGCGAGCTCTGCACGACCCCGAATTCCTACGAGCGGTGAGTACTTACTTCTTCTTCTTACTTCGTTTCTTCCTTCTCCTCTCTTTCGCCCTCGTCTTGTTCGAGGTCAAGAGCAGGGCTATTGAAGGCGATCGATTCGATAGACCGTGTACACGCCTCTGGGTACTCTCGTTACGCGGTCGTAAAACGTTTCTCAAATAAAAAGGAACTTTGGTCTTCTGACATTTTTCCGGAAGAAATGATAATTTTATCGCTATGAAATTAAATTAAATTCGAATTAGTATTAGTCGTGATTTTGTGGATTATCAGAGGGGAATTTATTCAGAATACGAATGGCAAATTCTAAGAGGATGGAATAATAACGAGATGATTTAAATAGGTACACACATCCAGCACACAGTATTATCTTAATAGTTATGGAACTAATCTACTTCGTAAATAACGCAAATTTATCATTTTCTTCGTGAAATTTCTATTTCTAAAGCGATCTACGCTTTGATCGATTTGATTAATTCGTTCGAACGAGTATGACAAATATATATATCTCTTTAAGTAAAGAAAAAATGCCAATTATTTTCGAGAAATACAAACAACAGCAAACACCAGTATCCAATAATATGAAACGTTATGAAGATCGTCGTTATCATGCTATTAAAATTATTACATATAATACGATATATTATTAAATACGATACGAAATCTCATGAGAAATTAATCACTTTTAACTTCGTCTAAGATATTCGAGGAACACTATAATCAACGTACTGTAGATTCTCAAAGGGGGTGACAACAACCCCTTCGCGTGACCGCGGTTAAATCGTGAATTCCCATAATTTACGATGGAAATCTTGACGCGACGCCTCCGTACTGGTCGCTTATACGCAGAATAATTTCCATATCGTAAGGGCTCCACAATGATCTATGGACGATTTCGCTTACAATATCCACGATGCTATATGGGACACTGAGTATAACGACCACCCCGTTGGATTAAACACGCGCCTAACTTTCGACATTATTGCGCGGCCTCGATTTATATCGCCTTGTTGAATTATCGCTAGAATGTTGGTCAGGTGATGCTGGAATTGCTTGAATATTTCTTTCATATTTAATCACCTTATCTGTGAATTATTTAAGTCCGCTACGCGAATCTCATACTCTTTCTAACCTTCCTTTTTTCCTTGTCATTTTTCTTCCATTAATTTATAGTTACAGCTCGCTGTACTGTCGTGTTAATTCAAGTAAGCGCGTACCTATCTGGTCAGCAGGTGGTTCCGAGAAAAATGACTTTTAATATTTAACGAGCGAGCATCGATTTCGCATACGTCCGAAATATAAACTGTTTATATCTTTGGTTTCCCTTTCCACTTTACACGCCAGTATAAACGACATCTTGACAGATAATTTAACACAAGGGTTGTGTAAATAAGATACTTCAGATGTCTAAAATAATTGATTAAAATACCGTGAATTTTTCAAATCATCGATTAAAATATTGCGGAGCAAAATAAAATAATAAAAGCGAAATGAAAATATTGTGTAGCAATATGCAGTGTCGTGTAACTTCAAAATTTTGTTCAAGTCTTTATCGAGTTATTTTAATAAGAAATACCTTGATAATTCTATGCAGAAAATTTCACAAGGTGACAAATTTTAATAAAAATTTGCTTTAGAAAAACCGCCGTGATATTTATTTTAAATAGCCACTGCAAGAGAAAAGAGGGCCGCTTATTATACCACGGAATATTAGAAAACTTGCTGGAAGGAACAAACGACGGGCAGATGGCAGCCAAAAACGATTACGCATAATATTATGACGTTGATCCCTGACACATGCCACGAATTGCGCTATTTGCTCGGTGAAAACTCTAATTTCGCACGTACTTATTGTTCTGCTTGTTGCTCGTTCGATTTTCCGCACGAGCTCCGCCGATTCAGCTTTTTCGTTCTTCAATCTTTCCGTTTTTCTTTATTTCGAACGAGTTGCAGAAACGAGCTTGAGATGAAGATTGATGCGACGGGTTTCCGTCTTGGAAATTCTACCCGTGAAACTGTTTAAATTAGAGGAAACGGATTGCTCGTTGAAAAGTGGACAGCAAGGACAGACCGTTTATTAATTTATACGTCTGTTTGCGAGCGAATCTTCCGTACGAGGTTCAATTGTGATGTATCGAATAAAATTTGATGTGTCTAAGTTTTAACTAGCTGTAGAAAATATAATAAAATTTCGTTAAAAATATATTGGTATTTAGTAGCTAATAATTTTAGACGAGTCTGAAAGAAATTGGTCACCGCTGGATAACGCAAGTGTCTGTGTTAATTCGTATTTTTATCAACGCGAAGAAACCTAAATATAAATTTATCCGATTTTTTAAAGATTAAGATCAGAGCTCTATTTTTCTTAAATTATTGGTTCGCCATTCTTCGAATATCGACTAATTTTTTCAATGTTAACTTATTTATTTAATTTCAAGTAATACTTTTGAAAAAGCGTAACCTCCATATAGGAATTTATTACGCTAAATGCTAAATATTATAACGAATAGTTTGAATTTTTCACATGGTTTTGCATATTGTGCGTATTTTCTATGTTCTCGCACATTTCAATTCTCCATAAATAAATAAATATCCGCAGTCTATTCGAATATCAACATATTGTTAGACATAATTGGTTTACTCGCGATTTCTCGAACTTGGCATTAATTAATCACAGAGGATGTTAATCACAAAAAGATTCCTGGCATTATATCCGAGCAATCTGAAAGGGCCTCTTGTTCCCAATTTCGTCGCAACTTCAAAAGTCGCCGACCATTCATAAGAAACTTGTATAATCTATCAAGATACCCATCTGGTCGTTTACCGGAAAGTTGCCGAGCTTCCCCAAGTACAGTGAGTTCCGCGATAAATCCTACGGTAGCGAGGTTCACTCGTGTTGTTCGTAATTATAGAGTTGGGAATAATCGATACGTGAAGCTTATTATTTCATAGATTGGCGAGAAAGAAATTTTCTTTAGAAATGATCAGAAAGCAATTAAACTTGCATATGTTTAGAAAATAGAAAATAGAAGAATATTTATTTTAAATTATTTAGAGAAAAGAAAAATAATAGAAAATAAATATCTACAAAATATAAAAATATTCACCTTAAGAATATTTGCATCAAAGAGAAATATTGGGAAATATTTAGGGAATAGAAAATATTTATTTCACAAATATATAATTTATTAATATTTAATAAATAAATATAAAAGAGAAATATTTCATATATTCGACATCTACAAAATTCTGTTATGCTTATTGTGACGAGCATCAGATAGCAATAATATACCGATAGATTCAATCGAATTTGTTGAAATATCGTTTCGTTCGTACTCGTATCACTTTCTTCAAATTTACGTCAGTTTAAATTAACTCGTTTACATAAATTTTCGTTACATAAATTTCCAGCTCATTGCAATTCACGTCAACATACATACATATGTATATCAACGTATCTGAATTCAAGCCAATTAACTGGAAATCATGTAATTCCAGTGGAATTACATAATTTAATTGCTGTCAGGCAGTTACATAAAATTCCATATGAACGCAATAATTCGAAATAAAGCAACTTCGTATAAAAGCGTATGCTATATCGTCAAACAAAATATCGCTTGAATTTCTCCACAATATTAGCGAAATTATCAAACACGGTGCTCTCGCGAGATCAATTGCTACTGCACGAAAATTCAAGCTTCACTCGTTGTTAATCTACGATATTACCGGTGCTTCCGCTGGTCGCAAAAATCGAATTACGCACACGGAACAGAGATGGTTGATCGCGAAGCGAGGAGCAACGGGAGGATGAAAGGGACGAGGCGAGCAGACACGTTGGACATTTCCGGGGTTGCTGAAACGATGGGAAAAAATGGAAATTTCATTCGCGTCAACAGCGCAACGATACGCGTACGCGCCGGTGAAAGAATAACTCGACTCGTTATCGTACCGCGAGCTCTTCCGTATCGAATCGATCCTCTTTTTTTACGTCGTTTTTCACACCACGGTCGATCGACCAGCGTCCGGGAATTTCCTCTCCGGCTACGGATAAAAAATAATTCGAACGCTTTCGGGAATTTCTCGCGACGAGCAGCTCTGGCGAGCTTAACCAGGTTTTCCGTGTTGGTTATTTTTTCTTCTTTTACTTTATTTCGCGTAAATGCCGAGTTAAGCCAAACAAGAAGAAAGAGAATTATGCTGTTGTCTCGGGATATTTAGCTCGTGTTTGCGCTGCTGTTTTACGTTGGCTCGTACTCAAATATTTGTGCAAGGCTCGATTACGTATTACGTGTTAAATACACGCGGAATCTCGTAAAAAAAAAAAAAGAAAAAATAGAACTGTAGAGAATGCGAAATAATTAATACGTTCGCGTTGAATTTGATGACTGGACTATGGATATTTACGCGGATTCGTATTTTTACAGATACAATTAAAGAAATGGAAGCTAAACGAAAATTCCTTTCTGAACGATTGTAAAAACTGCTTTCACGCGACGATAATTTATACAATTCGGTTAATCGTTCGAGCAAAGGATGAAACAAAAAAGAAATAAAAAGAAACGTTTAGAAAGATGTTCTCTCTTGGGATACAATAAACACAGAAAAGACAGCGAAAGTGAAAACAGGAAACGACGGGGGTTGCTGCAGGGACGAAAAGAATGGTGATATTTCAACGAGGGTGAACTTTTTAGCGAGATTACCGACCGATAATAATTCAAGCGGCAGCGGAGCTGTGGCCTAGGGACGGAATTTCATTTCAATTCCACAAGCCCGCCCCAGTTCAGGGGTGGGACGCGATTTCGGTCGCTTCTATTCCCGGGGCTGTAAGTGACAGTAGCGCGGCGCCGAAAATCTGATCGGTATGTCGAAAATCATACGCCAGAACGTTGCTTATCAACGTTCGAGGCTACGTTGGATCGGAGAATTTACATTGGAACAGTTGCGGTATTCTTGAAGATCTGACAGAGATTTTGTAGTTGGTAGAAACGTTTACGTAAAGTTAGCGGTGTTACTAGATTTGCAAGTGACAGTCGAGTGCTTTACACTTGGCCGTAAGGCTTTCCTCGAGGCCTCTTCGCCTATTACAATAGCGTTCTTTGAACGTTTGAACGCTTCCAACCAGACGGCTGTTTCGAGGGCTGTTTTCATCAAAGAGTTTCCTACTTGGTGCGAATGTTTTGTTGTACATTGCGTTATTATCAGTTTGTAAATCGTGATAAAGTATTTCTTAAATTCTTCGTAGCACTGTAGCGTTAAATTTTATTAACCTACTGACGTACAAATAAAATGGAATTTGATGCATCCGAAGATTTAATTTGGCTCAATTGAACAATTATATGCAAACTTAGAAACAGACCATTTTATTTCGAAATTTACATTGCTGTATAATATTTAATCAGGTTGATATATAATGTTAATGGACGGTAGTTAAGCAACATTATAAAATAATAAATTAATAATTCTATAAAGTATAATACATTTCAAAACATTTTTTACACTGCCAAGTTGTCTCTTGTATCTGTTATATTATTTTTTACTCGCACATGACATCTCTCTACAGGATATTCATTGTTATTAGTCGAAGGTATATGTTCAAGAAAATGTGCCCAATGTTTTGTCTGTAGCCGAGTTGAGCACTCACTTTGCGACTGTGCGCCGCGTGTCGAATAATTAGAAAGAGACAAATTGTGTAGCATATCTTGTGCGATATTCAATCGAAAATTTACAATCGATTGTTTTGCTGAATTAGGTAATTTAGAATACAGGACGTAAGTATTATAAATAGCTATATAAAGCAGGTAAAAGATCATTTTAAATAAAACAGAATCGATGCACGATTTTCGACGTTCGCCAGGGACGG